>NC_057802.1:369023321-369037960 GCF_018294505.1 Triticum aestivum
CTCTCTGTTTCTGCGTCCTGGATTCTGCCCTTTCACCGTTTCTTATATATCCGGAGATCCGTAACTCCGATTGGATTGAAACCTACGCCCAGAATTTTCTCCGAAAATTAGCTTTCTTGCGGCGAAAGAAGAGCAGTAACCGCCTTACGGGGTGCCCACGAGGGTCAGGGGCGCGCCTGCCCTCCTAGGGCGCGCCCCTGCCTCGTGGCCCCCTCGGGCACCGTCTCGCGTTGATTCTTCTTCCAAAAAATCATAAATATTCCAAAAATATTCTCCGTCCATTTTTATCCCGTTTGGACTCCGTTTGATATGGGGTTTCTGCGAAACAGAAAACATGCAACAAACAGGAACTGGCACTGGGCACTGGATCAATATGTTTGTCCCAATAATAATATAAAAAGTTGCCAAAAGTATAAGAAAGTTGAATAATATTGGCATGGAACAATCAAAAATTATAGATACGACGGAGACGTATCACGTGGCGCTCTCGTCGTGCGCGTGCGACGGCCACGTGCCTGGCCGACTCACGCTAGGAGGACGACGATGCTGGTGGGCTGGCCCAGCAGGGCTGCACAGTACTGGGCCGCGGGTAGTCTCTCTCTCTCTCTCTCTCTCTCTCTCTCTCTCTTTCTGTTTTCTTTTTCTATTTATTTCCTTTTGTTTTGTATTAGTTAGCGCACTAAAACATTTTAAATAATTTTGAAACTGTTTGCGGGCTCACACTGAAATATTCCAGGGGCCCTCTCCAAGTTTCAAATTATTTGGAGCTTTTAATATATATATATATATTATTTAAAGAGCCCCAATTCAAATATGGCCTAGTTTAATTAAAGGCCCAATTGGTCTTGCAAAAATGTGCATCAATTATGGTTAGGGATTTCACCTTTTTCCCTAAATCATGAACATGTTTTAAGACCATTTCAGGTTCATTGAAAAATTATTTTAGTAAACCTATTTGATTTGATCTGGTTCTAGGGTTTGAACAATCCCCATTTCAACTTTCAAATAAATTTAGACATGATGCATGGATGGTTGTGCAACTATTTGCGTTTCAATATGGACTACATACGGAGCAAAATGAGTGAATCTACACTCTAAAATACGTCTATATACATCAGTGTTTGGAGTATGTACTAATAGTTCATATTGAAAATATACTAAAAGACATATATTTCAAACAATATGATAATCTCTCTAACCAAGGTAGAGACGAGGAGTAACAGAGGGAGCAGTAAAATTTTCTCCTCGTCCTACGAGCCACCGCGCGCGTGGGCGAGGGAGCGTGCGTAGACGTAGTAAGCAAGCTTATCCTTGTCCTGCAACTCTGCGAGCCATCGCGCCCGTGGGTGGGGGAGACGGTGTACTAAGCAAGCTTGTCCTTGTTCTATGAGTTGACGTGACACATCGAAAGTAATACGTACAGAGCATCTCCAGTGAATAGAGCATTGCCTCTAAGGTAGGCCCCACATGGTTTGTCTCTTTTTTAACATAACGCGTCAGGTCGCAATTTGTTTGTTCACCCGTGGTACACGATCCTCCATCAAGTGGACAACCAGTACACGTTTCAAATTACCACGTGGGCTGCCTTTTCGTATAGAAATGAGCTCCACCGTGTACCATGCGTGCACCTCTTCTCTTTGTGCACGTCCTCCACCTACGTGTGTGTGTGAGAGAGAGATACAAACCTAGACAAATGGCGTGTGCGTTCATGACTGTTTTTTGTTGGGGGGTGATTTCGTGAAAGTATTTGTGGGAATATGTGTAGATGATATCTCAAACAAAATTTTGACACATGCAATGTGTGTGAAATAGAGGCCTGTCTATATCATATATAGAGGGGGCGATCCACGAGAAGAGAGGGAGGGGTCATAGATATCGATAGAGTCGAAGAGAGGATCAAGTGGGTGAGTGCGAGATCTATGAAGAGAGCCATCAAAATTGTGTGTGTGGAAGTCAAAGATATAGGGCGACTGACTTACCGAAACGTCAGAGGGCACAAGACAAGTTTGTGTGTGGCAGGGAGACATGACTAGAGCGCTCGATGTATCGGTGTGTGGGGAGGGGAGGCAAAGACCTAACTAGAGAGGAAGATCGACCCTTATATGTGTTGAGAAGAGAGACCCAGCTATGTCTTAAGGGAGATCGGTCGACATCCATACATAAGTGAAGGACGGGAAATGGCACTACAAAAAAATACACTTCCATGATGATACGTGTTTGTCACAGTAGATCACGTTTTCTGTCATGCATGTACATCCATGACGATTTTATGATAGAATCAAGATAGTCATACTTGTGCTGTCGTAGAAGTGTTCCATGACATTACCAAAATTATCATCGCAGAAGTGTCCACTTCCATGACGATAAATCGCGCGTCACATTAGTGCTTTCGTCAAGGGTGACCGACACGTGGCATCCACCGTAACGGGTCACCGTTAAGCTATCGGGTTCTAGTTTGGATCCAATAACTCGTTAACAGCCCGGACCAATGGGGATTTTCCACGTGTAAAATTCTCATTGGCTGGAGGAAACACGTGTTGGCACACCGATGGGACAGATGTCATCCACTCATTGGACAGGAGGCGCCTATGATAGGTTGACACGTGTCACGGCCCAACAGGGGCCAATTCCGGTGAAAAAGGCTGGCTCATATAAGGCCTACTTGTGTTAGGTCTATTTAAGCCCACGGCCCATGCGAGATGTGCCAATTCGGCCTTTCAATGGCCCATTAACGATTTGACACCATTGCAGCCCATCGTCAGTTCGAGCCCATTAACAATCCGCTATATATTTGGGCTCAATATCGGCCTGGTGTGGTTTCGGCCGGTTAACGGCCCATTCAAGGGATGGGCCAATTTTTAGGATGTACATCTTTCGGCCTTTTAGCGACCCATTTAAGTGTTGGGCCAATTTCTGGCCCGGTGTGTCTTTGAACCTGTTGACGGCCTATAAATGAGTTGGGCCATTTGTAGTCGGACCCGAGTTTTGGCCTTTTAACGGCCCATGCTCTTCATGGTCCAATATCAGCCTGGTTTCTCTTTCGGCCTGCTAAAGGCCCACAACACAGTTGGGCCATTTACAGTACGGCCTGACTTTCGGCCTCTTAGCGCCCCATGCTCTTCATGGTCCAGTACGAGCCCGCTCTCTCTTTCGGCCTTCTAAAGGCCCACTGTATAGTTGGGCCATATGTAGCCCGACCTTAGTATCGGCCTGTTAACGGCCCGTGAAATCAAATGGGCCCACCTGTAGCCCGCTTCGATGTCGGCCTGTTAACAACCCGGGAGGTAACAATGCCGACCATTAACTTTCGACCTGGTAATGGCCCATTAACTTAATGGGCCCACTAAAGTTCGTACATGTCTTTAGGCCCAATTAGGTAATTTAAGCCCATTACGACGAGCAATTATGCATAGGACCAAAACCGATCAAGGAAAGGTACGACATACAGGGAAAAACGTTGCACATCCAGCATATATTATAGGAAATTACATCCACTAGGCAATCAAAGATTGATGCCAGTGCAAATAAATGAACAGAACCTAACGATCTACAACGTCACAATCTGCAACCTCAGCGCGAATGACGCCCATAAGCATGTGGGCAAGTTCTTGCTGCTTTGCTACACTGTCTCTGAAAATATTGATGAGTTGTTGTTGCGCACGAATGTGCACCTCTGATTACTCCACCATTTCAATCATTGCTTCAGCCATTAATTGGTTCACAAACATACATTTTTCCATTGCATTCGAGACAGAGGAAACTGAACCAATTCAGATGGCGATTTTGGCAGGCTTGTATTTTGATAGTGGAAAGTGTCTCGACCAGTGCATCATAACATAAATTAGGAGGCAAACCGAACAGATTAATTAAGAGTTATTGCCATATTACCTGGTCTAGATTTATTGGAAAGAAATAATGGGGTTGCCTTGCTGTTTTCAGAGTTTGTCTTCTTATCTTCAACGGCCTGCACCAAATTAACACACTAGCATTGCTATCATTGGCCAGGTCAGATGATAGGAAAGCAACATTGACACAACGAACGTTTGGGCAACCAGACCACACCAGCCTACACCAAATTAACACAATATGGCACAGCTATCATCAGCCAGGTAAGGTAATACGAAAGCAAGATTGACACAAGGAATGAATGGGCAACCAGAGCAACACTACAATTCAGTAATGTGCATGATATGAGATAGTACACTCATGCAGCTCAGTATGCAAAACTACCAGGCAGTTTTCCTTACAAAAATCAACATTGTCGCCTTTAACATTTTGCTACAACTAAATTTAGATCAGATAAAAGCTGGATTCACGCCGATTAACAAAATACATGCTGATGTAAAAATATAGTGATATACAATAGGTACTTACATCAGCATTGGAGCATAGAGAATTCCCGCAAGATACTTTCCTCGAATACGATCCCAATGGAGGAAGTCTTCTATCATTTAACCTTATTTTCTAAAAGAGAGATGGGTAAGAAACATGTAGAAAATATGATCAGAATGCTATAAAATTTGATGATGCAAGGATACGCACACACTTCATAGAATGGAGTTGACATATTTTTGCTGGACTGGAGCGGACTAGTTCTTTGGCCACTGGAATCTGCTTATTATCAGTGGGAGTTGGGTTTCTATGTGCTGGAGCAGTACCTATGAAAACTGGAGTAGGTTTATTATCTGTTGGCGTTTGGATCTTTTGCAAAGACCTGCCTTGTAACCCTTTAGATTCTAACATAGGTGTCTTCCCCTTGCATGCATTATATAGAAGAATGGTGCTTCAATTATAAAACATGCTACAGCGGAGATGGAATAGGTACTGAAGAATAGAAAGGCATGACATATTGACATGTATTCCCTCCATCCGGAAATAAATGGATGGGTCTAGGCGTATTTCAGTTCTAGATACATCCATTTTTATCCATTTCTGCGACATGTAATCCGGACGGAGGGAGTATGATGTAAGAGCTAGGGATACAACTGACGAGGACATGTAACTAGGGTAGGGTCATAGGCCTGACCTAGACACCTTACCCAAGGACACTGCCCTAAAATCAAAGACATTCTAAGTACAACAAGAGATACCGACTGAAGTCACCTTGGAGTGCAATCCACTCGACCAGCTATTCCACTCGGATACACCAATTACACTCGACCAATATAAAGTCACTCGACCATACAGAAAGATGACTCGGAGCACAGAAGACCTACAGTCGCCCAGTATGGCAACGGTCAGGCATTCACTCAGTAGTCTTAAATATCATTAATAGACATTTATAGCAGGCATTACCAGTAACGCCCCTGTCTTAACTTACATTGAACCCTATGTAACCGAGGGCTGGAGGGGCCTGGCGCACTCTATATAAGCCACCCCCTCCTCTGGCACAAGGGTTCGGACCCCCTGTAACACACGCATACATACAGATTCTAGTCGACAGCCTCAGGGCACCGACACGTAGGGCTTTTACCTCCTACGAGAGGGGCCTGAACTCGTAAACTCGTGTGTACATCCTCGCCGTAGCTAGGACCTTGCCTCCTCATACATACCCCTCACTCTTACTGTCAAACTCAGTACCGTGACAGTTGGCGCCCACCTTGGGGCAAGGCGTCTTAGCGACTTACGGCGAGGTTGCAGTTTTTTCGATCCCCGTCAACATGGTTTCCGGTAGTGGTTTGTCTGTGGGCCGCGAGATCTGTCTCGGCGCGCTCTTCTTCATCACCGACGACTCCCCCTGGCTTCAAGAAGCCCCCCTCGATGTCGAGGCCCTTCCCATCCGCGTTGCGGCGCACTTCCGCGCGAGTGCATGTGGTGTTCTCCTGCGGCAGCCGTCGACCCAGTATCGATCGGCTCCCGCGCCGTCTGTCCTCCCCGCTGTCCGTCATCATAAGCGATCTGGACGGTCACGGCTTCAGCGGTGGGTAAAGCATGTGGTGGCCTGCCAGTCGGCCACCCCTAAAGTCGCGACAATCGAGCCCGACGAATCTCTCTACGGGCCATTCGACCTGTCGACTGGTTCCGAAGAAACCCTTTCCGAGTGCGGGAGCAGCAACCCCGCAGCAGAAGTTCTCATGGTCGATTCGCGTCGCAGCCCACACGGGTTCCGTCGCAACGGCACTGGCGACGGCGATGGCCCATCACATGATCTTGAAGAGTATGAGCCCCAAGCTCTCACCTCAGAGCAGAGAGAAGAGTTGCGTCGACACAACTTGGATGCGCTCCAGACCCCCATCATAGGGGAGACCTCTGAGGCTCAGGCCTTGGAGACTGCGCACCTGGCCACCTTGGCTGAACGCGCGCGTTTGGAGAATCTTCAACGTTCACTCGACAAGCGTGCTCGTAGGCAGATCCCCGAATCCAGTCAATGACAGTTGTTTCCGCCTGAACCTCAGGTATATCATACTTCGATTCAGAACCTTGCAGCTGCAACCCGTATTGCAGAGTCAATTCAGCCGTCCCGTTCAGAGGCTGGCAGAGGTTTGCTTTAGATCCGAGCGCTGCTCCGGGCAGTAGGGGAGCTGATCTTAGCTGTTTCTCAGTTACTCAATAGGATACACAGCAGGTCCGTGGTAGCAGATACAGTTCAGTCGGCACATAGCCCAGGGGCGCCCCCCCAACGCGAAGATCATGATCACCGTCGAGATCGGCACCTGGGCGGAGGCCATGGAGAGTTTGACCGTCAGTTCATCCGCGACGGCCACCGTCGAGTGCTTTCACCCCCTCCGAGGGGCGGGTCTTTCGCGCTCTGGTCGTATGACGACATGCGCTCGCTTGGTGACGAGCGGAGAGCCCCGGTCAATCCGAGGGAACCTAGATTCGACGTGAGATCACTCCTCGTGCAAGGCTTGGTCGACAAGAACAGAGCATATAGAGAAGGGCAAGTGAGAGATCGTCCCGGCGGCAGCAGGGTGCATGTTTCTAGACCCCGAGTGTTTTGGTAGAGCCCTTCGAGCTACTGAGATCCCTCACAACTTCAGATTGGCAACAGGTGTAAGCAAGTTCACCGGAGAGTCAAAACCTGACACTTGGCTAGAGGATTACCGAGTGGCAACGCACATCGGTGGTGGTAACGATGAGGTTGCCATGAAGCACCTCCCTTTGATGCTGGAGGGCTCTGCCAGAGTATGGTTGAATTAGTTGGCTCCGGGGAGTATTTACAATTGGGAAGAGTTAGTCCGAGTGTTCACAAGAACATTCGAAGGCACCTGCAAATGGCCGGTCGGACTCCTTGAATTGCAGCACTGTGTTCAGAAACCAAATGAAACTTTGAGAGATTATATCCAAAGGTGGGTTACCCTTCATCACACGATGGAGAATGTGTCAGAGCACCAAGCAGTCTGCGCCTTTAAAGAAGGTGTTCGATACAGCGAGCTTAACCTGAAATTCGGTCGGACAGGAGACATGTCTCTGACCCGAATGATGGAGATAGCCACTCGGTATGCTAACGGCGAAGAGGTAGACCGACTCTGCAGTGGCAAACACAAATAAGTCGCCCAGGACACCGTAGGAGGAAATTCCAGTCGGAAGCAGAAGCGCAAGGCTGAGCCTGCAATCCCTGCTGAAGCAGCTGTTTTGAACCAGGGAAAGTTCAAGGGGAAGCCTAAAGGACCATGGAACCCCAAAAAAGTGAAAGATCAAGTGGGAAATTATGTCTTGGATTTACCGTGTCACATACACACCAAAAAGGATGAAGAGGGTAACTTGATTCGTCCCAAGCATACCACTCGACAGTGTCGACTCCTTATCCAGCAGTTCCGAGAGAACAAATCTTCAGAGAAAGAATCTGATAAGGAAGAGGACAAAGAAGAGGAAGATGGTGGTTATCCCAAGGTAAATGCTACTTTGGTAATTTTTGCTAATCTCGAGAGCAAAAGCCGACTGAAGGGTATCAATAGAGAAGTGAAAGTGGTCGCAGACGGCCATTACATTCGACCAGTCCGATCACCCCGCTCATGTTGATACCCCCGGGTGACAAGCGTTGGTGGTCGACCCAGTGGTTGGAGGAACCCGACTGACCAAGGTTATGATGGATGGAGGCAGTGGCTTAAACATTTTGTATGTTGAGACCCTCCGAGAGATGGGCATTCCGATGTCCAAGATCAGTGAGAGCAACATGCGATTCCACGGAGTCATCCCAGGAAAGAAAGCAGACTCACTTGGTGAGATTACTCTAGATGTGGTTTTCGGTGATTCAAAGAATTACCGCAAAGAAAAGTTGACATTTGAGGTGGTGGATTTCCATAGTGCTTACCATGCTATTATGGGGAGACCGGCGTATGCACGGTTCATGGCTCGACCATGTTACGTTTATCTCAAGATGAAGATGCCAGGCCCCAAAGGCGTGTTAACAGTCACAGGGAATCAGCAAAGAGAGGAAGAGTGCCTTCAGAAGGGCTTGAAAATTGCTGACGAGCAGATGGCAGCAGTAGAAATGGAGGAATACACAAAAAAACACAGATCTGAGTGAATTGTTACGGGCCAAAAAGCCTGCTTCAGAGTCTTCCTTCAAGTCGTTTGGGGAAATGAAGCCTGTTCACATTCACCCGACCGACCCCAATGCTGCTCCGACTCATATTTCAACGACACTCCACAGTAAATAGGAAGAAGAGCGCATCCAGTTCCTCCGTGAGAACTGGGACATCTTCGCATGGAAACCATCTGACGTGCCAGGTGTACCCAGGGGACTAGCTCCGCACCGTTTGCGCGTCGACTCAAAAGCAATACCCGTCAAAGAGCATCTCCATCGGTCCGCCTTGGAGAAAAGAAAGGCAATTGCTGAGGAGTTAGCTCGGCTTCTGATAGCTAAGTTTATCCGCGAGATATACCACTCCGAGTGGCTCGCCAAATTTGTCATGGTTCCAAAGAAAGACGAATCACTCCGCATGTGCATCGACTTCAAGCATATCAATCGGGCCTGCCCGAAAGATCATTTCCCTCTCCCCCGCATCGACTAGATTGTCGACTCAACTGCGGGTTGTGAGCGTTTGTCCTTTTTGGATGCGTATTCCGGATACCATCAGATCCGTCTGTATGGACCCGATGAGATAAAAATAGCTTTCATCACCCCATTTGGGTGTTTTTGCTATATAACCATGCCCTTTGTCCTCAAGAATGCCCGCGCCACGTTCATGCGCATGATTTAGAAGTGCCTGCTCATGCAAATTAGTCAGAACATGGAAGCATACATAGATGATATCATGGTTAAGTCTCGCAAAGGTTCCGACCTATTGACTAACCTTGCTGAAACGTTTGCCAACTTGAGAAGACACGATATCAAGCTCAATCCATTGAAGTGCACATTCGGAGTTCCGGGTGAAAAGTTACTCGGTGTTTCTGGATGAGGGATCGATGCAAACCCAGAAAAAGTTGGGGCAATTCTCCAAATGACATGCCCTGTGTGTGTGCACGACGTTCAGAAGGTAACTGGTTGTTTGTCTGCATTGCGTCGATTCATTTCTCGCCTCGATGAAAAGGCATTGCCTCTTTACCGACTGATGAAGAAGTCTGACAAGTTCGAGTGGAATCCGGAAGCAGAAGCAGCGTTTGTAGAGCTCAAAGCCCTACTTTCCACCCAGCCGGTGCTTGCTTCTCCAATCAGCAAGGAGCCTCTACTATTGTACATTGCAGCCACTGGACAAGTTGTCAGCACAGTGCTCACAGTCAAGCAGGAGGAAGAAGGTAAAGCTTACAAGGTTCAACGCCCAGTATATTATATTTCTGAAGTCTTGACACCTCCCAAGCAAAGGTATCCGAATTACTAGAAGCTTGTTTATGGGATTTATCTGACTGCAAAGAAAGTTGCGCACTACTTTGCCGACCACTCAGTTTCAGTCGTCAGTGACGCCCCATTATCAGAGATTTTAAACAATCGAGATGCGACCAGTCGAGTGGCCAAGTGGGCGATTGAACTCCTCCCTCTAGATATCAAATTCGAAGCAAAAAAGGCAATCAAGTCCCATGCAATAGCAGATTTCCTGGCCGAGTGGACCGAGCAACAGCAACCGACTCAAGTTCACTTGGAACACTGGACTATGTTCTTTGACGGGTCCAAAATTTTAAATGGTTCTGGTGCTGGGGTGGTTCTGGTATCCCCAAGAGGTGACAAACTCAGTTATGTCCTCCATATTCACTTTGATTCCTCAGACAATGAAGGAGAGTACAAAGCACTCTTATATGGGTTGCGCAAGGCCATCTCACTTGGCGTCCATCGTCTGATGGTTTATGGCGACTCGGATTTGGTGGTCAATCAAGTGATGAAGGAATGGGATGTCAGGAGCCCACCTATGACTGGTTATTCCAATGCAGTGAGAAAGCTAGAAAAGAAATTTGAAGGGTTAGAGCTCCATCACATACCCCGAATCAAGAATCAAGCAGCAGATGATCTAGTGAAGATAGGTTCCACTCGGAAGCCTATTCCTAGTAATGTGTTCCTAGAGCATCTCCACAACCCGTCAGTTCAGGAAGATCCCTTTACAGAGGAGCCCCCACAACCGATAAGCATAACCAATCCGACCAAGATTGAAATCCCAGCTATGGTCGATTTGGTCATGGAGGTTTTTGTGATCACCCCCGACTGGACGGTGCCTTATATTGCATACATTCTCAGGAAGGAGCTCCCGGAGGATGAAGATGAAGCCCACTAGATTGTTCGCGGGTCTAAAGCCTGCACAGTGATAGGTGGACGACTTTTTAGAGAAAGTGTTACTGGAGTTGCTCCGCATTACATCTCCCTAGAAGAAGGTCGACTAATCTTGGACAAAATCCACTTGGGGACCTATGGTCACCATGCGTCCTCTCAGACCACCGTGGCCAAAGCATACCGAGCGGGATTCCATTGGCCGCGAGCAAACGAGATGGCTAAAGATATAGTCGACAAATGTGCAGGCTGCTAGTTTTCCTCGAACATGTCCCACAAGCCTACATCTGCCTTGAAGACTATCCCACTCATCTGGCCTTTCGCAGTCAGGGGTTTGGACATGGCTGGACCTTTCAAGACCGTCCGGAGTGGTTTTACTCATCTGCTCGTGGCAGTCGACAAATTCACCAAATGGAGGCCAAGCCTATTAAGAATCTTGACTCAAGCACAACTGTCAGTTTCATCAGAGAGCTCATATTCCGTTATGGAGTCCCCCACAGCATCATCACAGATAACGGCTCCAACTTTGATTCCGATGAGTTCTGATCATTTTGGGCCTCCCAAGGCACTCGAGTCGACTACGCTTCAGCCGCGCATCCACAGTCGAATGGGCAAGCAGAAGGGGTGAATGGTTTGACCCTTCAAGGGCTGAAACCCTGATTGATGCATAACCTCAAGCACGTAGCAGACGCTTGGGTGACTGAGCTTCCATCCATTCTATGGGGATTGAGAACGACATCCAATTGGTCGACTAGTCGAATTGCTTTCTTCATGGTCTATGGAGCTGAAGCCGTGCTGCCGAGTGACTTGCTTCATAACGCACCTTGGGTGGAACTTTTCTCAGAAGCACAAGCAGAGCAGGCTCGACAAGACGTGGTTGATCTTCTAGAGGAAGAGAAGGAGATGGCTTTGATTCGCTCGACTATCTATCCGCAGGACCTTCGTCGATTCCACGCCAGAAACATGAGAGGTCGAGCTTTTCAGGAAGGAGACCTTGTACTCTGAGTGGATCAGCAACGCCCTCACAAACTCGCTCCTGTTTGGGAAGGCCCCTTCATCATCACCATGGTAGTACACAACGGAGCGTATCACTAAAAAAATACACATCCGTGACATTTTGGGCCGAACGAGTTTTTTTCCTGTCATGCTTATGACACTTCTATCGATAATTGTGACAAAAACTGGTATCATCATCGATGTGGTGGGATCCTACTTCTATGACAAAAAATCATGACAGAAAATGGGCTTTTCATCCTGGGCGGGCTAGAGACGCAGCTGCATGACTTTCTTTGGGCCCTCCATGACGGAAAAAACGGTGGTAGAAGCGGGGGCGCGGAAAATATCGGGGAGTTCCCGGTACGGTGGGTGATCGGGGGCCAGGCGATGCATGTTTCTCTTGTACACTAACGCACATGGGTGCGGGGCGTTGGGCTCTAACTGAACCCAAGCGAGGCGTTCGCCTACTAAACCCGAGCGATTGCACTGCAGGCTACGCGTTACTGAACCCGAGCGATCGATCGATGGCTGTTAACTGAACCCGATCGAGCGATTCCTTCGCTACTCCTGCTAACTGAAGCCGATCGAACCTGCTGCCGCTTGATGAACAGTGAGCGTTGTTGGGGGTATGGATGAACAGTTCCCGGTGGGGGTTGGATGAACAGGAACCCGTGGTGTTGCCGCTGGATGAACAGGACCCCGATCGATCGAGCCGGTGGAGGGGTGGATGAATAGGACCCCATGGAGGGCTGGATGAACAGGACGACCCCGTGGAGGGCTAGTTGAACAGTAGCCGGTGGAGGGCTGGATGAACGGTACCCCGTGGAGGGGTGGTTGAACAGGACCCTGTGGAGAGGGCTGGTTGAACAGTAGCCGGTGGAGGAGCACGCGGTGGAGGCTGGATGAACAGGAGCCCATGGATGAACAGTCGCAGGTGGAGGCTGGAGGAGGTCGACGGTGGATGAACAGTAGCCCGTGGAGGCTGGAGAAGGTCGATGGTGGATATGAACAGTATTTCGTGGACTCCCGTTTTGCGGTACGCCACACCCCTCCCGATGAACAGGACCCCCATTTCGACCGTAGCGCTCCAACACAAGTCTGTTTCCTCCGTTTTGCGGTACACCACACCGCTCCTGATCAATAGGACCCTGTTTCAAGGTCCAAGAGAAGTCTGTTTCCTCTGTTTTGCGGTACGCCAGACCCCCTCCCGATGAACAGGATCCCATTTTGACCGTGGCCGGTAGAACATAAGGCCGTTTCCTCTGTTCTGCGGTACGCCAGGCCTCGTTTCCATCGGCTGTTCCGTCCAAGCCGGTTGGCTCCCGATGAATAGCACGCGTTCCGTTGCCTCCCCATGAACACAACGACGACACAGTTTCTCCGTTCCGACCCAGCCATGTACCGAGCCCTGGCCGTACGTATGCGCGAGTAGGCATTCGAGACCCCGCCCGTATGTACGTATGTGGCCGTATTTACTTTCTTGCACCGTGGCCGCTGTACGTACGTGTACATGCTACGTGCGCGCCTCTACTATGACACGTGCCCTTCCTTACACGGCCACGGTTCATCACTGCAGCATGCAGACAGACTGATCATATGTACGTACACGTTCGCGACCAGAATGACAACGCTATGTACGCTTCGACCAGGTGGGTCCCGACTGTCAGGCACTTCCTTGCGTGTGAAGATGTAGCTGTTGGGTCCCCACAGTCAGGGGGTGAATAATTTTTTTGCCCATAATATGGACGCACTTCCTTGCGTGCGAAGATGTAGCTGGTGGGTCCCAGCAGTCAGGGGGAGAAAACATTATTTTTCAGGGTAAAAAGGATGCAGTTACATGCATGCGTCCATGGGCGTGGTCCGTCCCCACTGTCAGCCTCTCACATACAGTCATCTTCCGATGACTCTCATTTGTTGACCACATTGACCACACCGTGCCGAGCGCACCAAGGCCGGTGGATGACGGCGAGGCCCCAGACTGGAACGACCCGGAGATGGGGAAGACGCGGCACTGGAGTCGTAGATGGAGAGGAGTGGGAAACTTGACTGGTTCGGGTGCACGGCAGCACTGCCGCTCACGGGAGACAGGAGCAAGAACAGAGGTTGAAGAAGGAGCACGGTTCTTGGATTAACATCTAGCGGTCCAGCAGCTAGAATCATTTGTTGATTAAGTTGACAAAGCCCTGCATACACGTCCGCTTAGTAGGCTCACAAGTCAGCAACCAAATCTACGGGTCCTATTTGTCAACGGGAGGAATAATTTTTTTTGCATAACAAGGAGGCACTTCCTACCGTGCGAAGATACAACCGGTGTGTCCCAGCTGTCAGGTGGAGGAAACATTTTTTTCAGCTTAATAAGGAGGAGCTTTTGTAACATCCCAAATTTTCAATTTGGAATGTTATACATAGATCATTCTTGCATGACATATTTTATTGCATTTTGTTTTGCGATCCTAGAAATTCTATGCAACTCAAGGACCCACGGAGAGAGTTGGGGATTTCATTATTTTCATATTTGGGTTTTCTCAAATTTTGAAAATAGGATCATTTGTTTTAATTATTTTTCTCTCCGAAAATTTTTCATATCAATTATATGAGAGGGGATAATATGACTTCTCCAAAAATAATGAAATATTGGAGGAAAAATATTAAAAACAAATATTTGATTTTATTTGGATTTTGTTTGATTTTATTTGAACTAGGAAAAATATGCGTTTTTCAAAATTGCATTTTAGGCCCAAATAAATGTTCATCTTGTTCTAAATATTTTATTTAGACGGAGAATTTTTTTTGGCATTTTTAGATTTTTATTTATTTTTCTAGGATTTATTTAAGTTTCTGCGAAATTGATTTTTTAAATTTATTTTTTTTATTTTTTTCGCCTGCGGACCGAGCTGGGCCGAAGGCCCAGCCGGCCCATCTGCCCGCGCCGCCTCGCCCGAGCGTGGCCGAGCCGGACTCCCGCCAGAGTCCGGGTCAGCGCCGCCGCCGCCGCCGCCCGGGG
>NC_057802.1:369038285-369086108 GCF_018294505.1 Triticum aestivum
CCGCCCGCCCTCACCGCCGCCCCGCCGCCTGACGCCAACCCCGCCGGAGCCGCCGCCGTCCCGCGCCTCGCCGGAATCCCGCCGGACCCGAGGTAGCCGCTGCCGCCGGTCTTTCCCGGAAAACCGATCGGTTTTTTATAAAACCCGCGGTTGTTTTTTTATATATATAGATCGGTTTAGTTTTTTTCCGGTTTATTTATTTTGCGGACGTTCGTCCGTACGTTCGTTTTAACAAACGGTTTTCGCCCGATAGTTACAGACAACGAACGTTCCTTCGTTAGCCTGTTCGTCAGTTTTTCTTTTTCTCGGATTTTTCGCGATTATTTTCGATCGCGATTTCTGATCTGTTTTTCGTTTTAGTATAACTTTTCGCTCGTTTATCGGAATCAGGCGATTCAAGCGCCTAGAGTTTCGTCTCGAGACCCTCTTTCTGTTTAATCAACTTGGACAAGATTTTGGTACTGTAAAATTTGACTTAGGTCCAGATTAGTAAACAGAGCTTGTTTCATTCGCCGTTTGAGTTTCGTTGCTTCGTTCGATTTGATTCTTTTTGCAAACCAGAGTTCTTAAGTTGAACTTTCTGGTTAGATCTCTTATTTCGAGTTTTATCCGTGCACCCTTGCTTGATTGCTTATGTATGTATTGTTTGTTTGCGATAGAGTACCCGGAGTGCGAAGCGTGCTACTACGAGTCTCTAAGTTTCACGGATCATCAGCAAGGCAAGTAACACTTTGATCATACCTCTTTACCACCCAGTTTTATTGCATTAGATCAAACCTCCGGCCAGACCGTAAGTGAAGCGGGGTACTTTAACCATAGGTTAACGCCTGGTGTTTCTCAATCCTCCTCCTCCTGGGGGGACCTTCTTCTAGAGATGATGGAGAGTGACACGCCTTCTCCGGCCTCCTCGCCCAATAGGGCGGATGATCTTGAGGTGTCGTCCCGGAGGGCCCCTCCCAACTGGCAAGTAGCACAGGAAACTAGGAAGGAGTTACCCGAAGGTGGTGCCTCTGTCACTCCGGGTTCGGGGGTCAAGAATGACGGCCCCGAAATATCCGGTTTACAACCGAAGATGATTCCGGAGGCAGGTAAGCAGATTCCTTTAAAGGAATGTCATGCTCCGGCAACGGTGTCCGAAGACCCAGGAATGCCGGAGACGCTGACGGACATGCTACGACAAGCGTCCGTTTCAGAGGAGCATCGTGCCTTAATGGCTACGGTGGTCGAAAAGGTTCTCTCCGCGAAGAGTGGGTTGAATGAGGCCTTCATGAGCCTTCTAAGGGGTTTTGAGGTTTGTGATGTAATTTTGTCAATGGAATATTATTGACCGAATGCACCTGTTGTATATGCAGTAGCCCCTGAGACTTGGATTGCCTTCCAAAAGAAGCGATCGGAGGATCGAAAAGACACGCTCAGGTACTGACCTTGGTTTAACTTGGAATGCAGGCTGTCTCGCTTCCTGCGGCTACCCGAGATACGGAAGTGGCCAAACTGCAGCGAAAGCTGGATACTGCAGAGGATGACATTGCGTTGATCAACAGGCGTCTTGACGACTCGCAAGGTATGTATTGCGGGCATTCCTTACACCAATGTGCTTGTAATTTAAGCCTGACTCTGAAAAGAGTTTTATAGGAAATGTGCATGAATGCAGATAGTGCTGCCGCCGTAGAAGCCCTTCGGGCGGAGCTAGCCCAGACCAAGGAGCGGGCCCGGCTTAGTAATGTGGCTGCCGAAAAGGCATCAGCTGAATTGAAAGCCGAACAAGCTGCGCGGTGCCAACACAAGGAGAAAATGTCTACCATGGCACGCGAATTAGAGAATGCGGCTAGCCGCTGTACACTTATTGAGAAGGAGAATGAAGCCAAAACGGCTGATCTTGGCAAGGCCTTACGAGAGCCGAAAGAAGCGCGGTCTGAATCCAGAGCAGCCCGTGAGGAGATTCGACAAGCTCGGGAGATTGCGGCTGGCAAGCCGTTTTTGCTGCAGGCTAAGTTCGGCGATCCGAACTATGCTCAGCTTAACCAAGTATGGAGCTCTCCGAACAAATATTTAGACTTGCCTAAGAGTTCTTCCGATGCGGCGCAGTTTTACCATGCGCAAGAGGGGTATGCAACGGAGAAGCTTTTCTGGTCACAATTTGGCGCGTCAAAGCACCCTCTGTTGCTAAATGAACAGATGTCCCAATGGGCCGAGCTGCATAGGATGTCCAGCGACGCCATGAAGAACGTCATAATCCGGTTGTGGCCAAGTGAGCCTATTCCGAGTAGTTATTTTGGCCTGGTGCGGCGTCTTGTCGATGCGGTGCCACATATCGACGCTGTGAATCGGTCGGCGTGCATTAAGGGTGCACGGATGGCCTTTGCCCGAGTCAAAACATTTTGGGGAAAGATGAAGGCCATCGATGTTGCGGCGAAGAGTCCAGCCAAGGGCAAGGACCGTTATGAGCCGGAGCACTATTTTGAAGACGTCTTAGAGGCCGCCCGCTTGGTAGAGGGCCAATGCTCGAAAGACATAATGTTCGAGTAATTTGTATACTGGTTGTAACAGACAACTTTATAGTTAATCTATTTGTATTTTGCGCAAAGCTTGAATTCCTCCTGTGCGGCTGTTTTAGTATAATCTGAAAGTTTTCTAGTCGTCGACTTCAGCCCCCTCGTAGGAAATACGGGGGTGTTCGGAAAAGCATTGAATCACTCTTTATCCAACGTCTTGGTCCATAAAGGAGGTGATAATGCGGCGAACCAGGCAATCAGACTATAGGGCGTTAACACTTTCACTTAGCCATAGGAGTTTTATTGTGGGGCTACGACATAGCCCCTGGTATGTATGCGGCGTATTATAATATAGTGCCTTACATGTTTTGATCTAAAAAAGATCCTTCGTTTAACACGGAGAATCGCTAAGGATTCGAATAAGTCGTCAAGTGGTTGACCAGCTCTAGCCACATCATGACAGTCAGTTTTCGGCTTTCTCTACTGAGGTGCTCATCCGGTCAAAGCCAGGGCACAATTGCAGTAGTTCTCCCTTTACTACCCTAGCCGATAGAGCGGAACGTAGGGTAGCAGGCACAGGAGCCGGGCAACCACCCTATTGACCAAAGACAATGATTCGGAGCTGATGCATATAAGGCCAAACTTGTGATGCCGAAGTACGCTATAGAGCTGTTCGGACTTTTATTGGCGACTCATTTGTTCCCATACCGAGCCCCTGGCAGGTTATGCCGAGGTGCGTTTTGTAACACAGCCGTTACGGCCATACTCATTGTAGAAAGAGTATGGAAGATTAGTGTGACACCCCAAAATTTTGGCCTCGTTTTATTTATTAAAATGTTGCCAGGAAATAAAACTTTTCCAATTTGTCAAGTTTTACCTTTTGTGATTCTGGATTTTTGCCTCTAGTGGGAGAAACCTTCAAGGGTATTGTTGGACTTGATTTCTCTCCATAATAAAACCTTTATTTATCAGTGGATTCAAATGTTGCAAGATTTATTTATTCAAAAAGCTTTCTTTCTTTAAAATGATTCCTTTTGCATTTGGGGCCTATTTGCACTACAACCACTTGACAAATGCTCCTAAAAATTCCACCAAAATTTGGGGATGTCCTGTGATGTTTCCACATCACTTTTATGCAAAGATACCTTCTGGCCATTGGAGATTTTGAGCTCTACACCAATTTTTCCAATCTGGTCCAGTAGGCACTTTTGCACTGCAACCCATTTAAATATTTCTTCAAAAATTCTTCCAAGTATTTGGAGATGACAGTGGATGCATACAATTCATCTTCAAGCAAAAACCCAATGATGTTCTTTGAAAAATTTGAGTGGATCAACCTCTTTTGCATTCTGGTCCAATTTGGTGATTTGTACTACAACCATATTTTTCCTTGCTCTAGTGATCCTGAGCTTCCTCCTACTCGTAGCCCTCCCTACCAAACTCTTAAGTCCAGGAGATTGGGCTCATTGGGGATTTTGAAGTGCATGTTCTAAACCCCTTTTCTTTCTGCCCAAAACTGGAGTTTTGCAAAACTTGCACTATCAACTTTCTGTTTTTGCCAAACTGACCCTACCACCATCTCCTGTGTCTAAAGAGACACTGATCTGGAGCCTTTGGCCACTCCAAGAGTTGCCTAAGTGCACTTGACATTCTGTCGAACACCTGGGGTGCACAGTCAGTTTTGGCAAGCTCTCTAGTTTGCATTGTGGACTTGAACCCCTGGCCTATCAACCTTGTCCACAGAGTGCCTAGCCACCCCTACCCTCGATCTGTGCTTTGCCAGCTCCACCCTCGCGCTCTAGACCACACTGGCATTCCGTCGAGCACCTGCCGTGCGTGCTCTGGGCGCGCCCAGAGCGCACGTTTTGCACGCGCGCGCACTACGCCGACACGCCGCACTGCCGCACGCGACGCGACCCGACCCTGGCTCCCTCTGCATCGCTGAGCCACGCACTAGCCGCCCCCTGCTCCACGATCCCTCTGGCGTCCTGCTGCACCGCTGGCCACGCCCTTGGCGGCACACCGGCATCGGCAGCGGATTCCACCGCGGACGGCGCCGCCCAAGCGACCAGCGCACGACAGCTGCCCCGGAGCACAGGCCGTGCTTATCCCCCCGCTCGTCGGAACGCGTTCGTCGCCGCCACGATGCCCTGCAACTACAGGAAAGCGGTCGCCGGCGATCTTATCTGCTGCCACCGCGGAGCCAGCCTCGTCACGCTATATAAAGGGTTCCCGAGCCCCTCCGAGCACTCACGCGACATCAGACTTCCCCCGTAGAGCTCCCCGCGTAGTGAATCGACCTGTGGTGGCCGTCTCCCTCAACTCCGGCCAGCTCGGCCGCCGCTAAGCCCCAGCGCGATTCGTCGCCGCCGGCCACCCTTTTGCCAATCCAGCGCCACCAGAAACTTCCCCGAAGTCTTGCGGAGCTGCCCAGCTACCCAACTGCGGTCGGAGACCACCGGAGCACCTAAGTCACTTCACCACCGTAGCCTCCCTCCGCCGCGAAGCTCGCCGCCGGCGATTCCTGCCACCTCCTCCGACCCAGCAACCACCCCGGGGACCGCCTCGGTCTTGCCGTCCCATTCCCGCCCTTGGGTGCCCTCGAGGAGCCGCCGTCCGTCGCCGACGATCGCCGGAGCCCCGCTCCCGTCGGGCAGAAGAGAAGAGAAGGAGGGAAGGAACGGTCAAACCTGACCAGTGGGCCCTCTGGACCCACTGTGAGTGACCCGCGCAGCGCCCTCTCTCTGTTTAAGTGGAGGCGCAAAACCCCGAGTGCGTTTTCCCTGCTGCGTAAGCGTATTACTGCTGAAGCGTTTTCCTTTTTTCTGGTTTTATTTAAAAACAGATTTGACCAAACTTTGACTGGCTATAACTTTTAAAATAAAACTCCAAATGAGTTGATTCTTTTTCCTACCTCTCTCAAATTTCATCTAGTTTATTTTAAGATTTATTTCAAAAATATTTGAGACAGGTTTTGGTACTGTGTTTGAAATATTTGTATTTTGTGTATTTTGCAAAATAGGATTTTTGGAGGAAAAGGAAAGCTTCCAATAAAGTGCATCCTTTGCATACTCTTGAAGGCAAGCATTTCTGAACTCTGGCATAATATTTGTTGTGGTGTTTGGGCACGATCACAGCACCTTTTGTCTTGGAGTATAAGTGACAGTTTATGTATCGATGTAGTCTCGTGCATGAGTGCACTTTGGAGTTGTTTGTGGCCAGCAATGGATACCCTGAGGATTTGGATCGCCCTCGTGAGCTTCTCTTGCACACCGGTAGGAAGCGGGAAAGTCGTGGTCTTGGGTAGACACGAGCTTGTCCCTAATCCCTCGTTGTGACGAGTATGCCCGGCATAGCATGGTGAGGCTCGAGGAGTGGTGATTTATTTCACTAGTGGTAATATTGTTGGTGGATACTTGGATCACCTGAGTCGGTTGTAGACCGAGTCTTGTTCAGTAGCTTCCTTCTTTGTCGGTACCACCACTTGTCCCTGCAGGGGACAGGGTATGGTTCAGTAGGTTGTCAACCCCTTTCCAAAGCACACACCGTACAGAGAGGCCGTGATGAAGGTCCCGTGGCCACGGATTAAAGCCTGTCATTCGGTCCGGGGGCATGGGTGTTTTCGGTTGTAGCCGAAGGGGATAGCTCCCCTAGTTTGCGCGCGGTATAAATTTGTGATCCCATGCTACGTCGAGGTTGTAGCCTCCCCACTTAGAGTTTTGCTTGGCAGGTGTCGTGGGTGATTCCAGGCACTGGTGAGTTAAGCTGGTGTGTGCAGGTCAGGCGTGTTTTCAATCAAAAGACCGTAGACGGAATTAGTCCCGAGGGACTGAGTAATCCCGTTACTCGTGGAAATGGTACTCCCTCTGCAGAGGATATATCATGTCGGATAGTCATGTTCTTGAGTAGAGACCACAGTCTGGGTTAAATCTTGATAACGGTATTCGGATGGAGAACGATTTAACTAGAACTCTGTAACGGTATTCGGATGGAGAACGATTTAACTAGAACTCTGTAACGGTATTCGGATGGAGAACAATTTAACTAGAACTCTGTAACGGTATTCGGATGGAGGACGGTTTAACTAGAGCTCAGTAACGGTATTCGGATGGAGATACGACTTGACTGAATTATCGGTTTTCGGATGGAGAAACGACTGTACTAAATATTGTTTATGATTATGGCACCTTTGGATTATGATCTTTATTATTATGGACTAACCATTTATTTTATGTATATTATTGAGTATCCCTGGGACGGTTCTACCTCCTGGATATTCACTGTGATTATTCTCTTATAAGCCCTTTATGTGGTGTCGCTCAGACGCCCGACTGCGGCATTATTATTTCTGCATTTTCCGCTCGAGGAGTCATTCAGACACTCGTTTGGCACCAGTATTATTATTTCTGCATTGTCCGCTCGAGGAGTCATTCAGACACTCGTTTACTATTCTGCATTTTCCGCTCGAGGAGTCATTCAGACACTCGTTTGGCACCAGCACTACTATTCCGCAGTTTCCGCTCGAGGAGTCATTCAGACACTCGTTTGGCACCCAGTATTATATTTTGATATATTTTTATCCATATGTGTGCATCATGGTTTCTCGTATATTTTCGTGACGGATGTATGATCGTCTATTAAATCTGGAGTATGTTGGATATATTATACCCGTGTTCTTAATGTTTGCGAGTACATTCAAACGTACTCACTGGCTTGTCCCTGGCTATTGTCTTGGCCAGATTGCCTTGCGTGGAGGTATGCATCGCGGTGACAACCTCGGAGCCTACGTGTTGACGTTTGCAGCCTCGCGAAGATAGGAGTTATCCTGGTCAGCTGTTCTTGTGGGAAATGGGGTCCCATAGACGCAGATGTTTCCAACCGCTTCCGCCCTCAACCATTAGAAACCAAGTGTTGTACTCCCAGGCCTAAATGGTCTTGTACTACATAATTTTGTTCCTTGCTTGGAATTCTTGTATCAAGTTGGTACCTCATCAGCTAACAGTAATCCTGGGGCTGGTGAGCACACAGGCCGTTTTTCTGGGAATTTATATCCCAAAAATCCGGTCGTGACAGACTTGGTATCAGAGCCAGGCTGACCATTGGCTAATCCTATCTTAGCCAGGTCAATAAACCCAGGTTATCCCAAACCATCAGACCTTAGCCTGACCCCGGTCAAGCTTCCCGCGTAAGGTAGCTCCACAGTGACCCGACGCCTTTTCGGCGGACGGTGCCCAACCTATCAGCCTAGCCCGTCGATCACGCGCCAGTGACCGACGTCCCAACCCGTCTCTATCGCAAGCGTGCGGAGGAAGACTCCGTCCCCTTTCCTATAAAAAGGGCACGCTAGCCACGGCACAGCACAGCCTCTTTCCCCAAACCCAGCCATGATGCCTGGCCCCATTGTTCACAATGAGACCACAGCGACCAACCTTGGAGGTTTTGTGACCGTGCTCGCAAACCTCACCCGCCGTGCCTACGCGTTAGAAGAACCTCCTGAGTATGTTGTGTACCAAGGACCCATGTACGGTGAAAGCCGTCAGTACTGGGCCACTGTGCACATCTACGGTAGGGGTCTGTCGCCAGAACGCCCCTACAGGTTCACTGGAAGGACAACTTCCTTTGAGCCACAAGCCATCCAACTGGCAGCCCGAGAAGCTATAGTTCAACTCCGGCACTTGTCGCCCAAAGTTAACTGTCGCTCGTTCTACTACTACCCCAGTCATGACGGGTATGGTAGGCCGCCCCAAGTTGCCGACGGAGACCACGAGACGGATCCTGCGCTGTTGCATCTGGTGCGCTATGTAAGCGCACTGGAGCAACTGTTCGACCAGGTCACTCTGGATCTGATCGTAGCTCGTGGAGAGCTGGTTCGCCGAGCCCCGGCGAGGAGAGAAGCGGAGCCCGACACCGACAACCCAGTCGTGCTGTTCGGACACCTGATCGATCCCTTGAGGTCTGCGCCAACCCTCAACCAGAGCACTTTGGTGACCCCAGAAGCGCTTCGTCACCTTTTGGAAACTCATTCCAACGGGATTTGGGCCAACAACCCCCGGGATGGTCATCACCATCTCCCCGACTCTGCAGCACCTCAGCCTCAACCAGCAAATCCCGACGGTGAGAACCGTGGAGAAGCATCGGCGTCCGCAAGGCCGGCCCACTTGGACATTAACGAAGTAGACTAAGTCGCTCAAAGTTATATCGAGCCTTAGTTTCCCTACGCTTTGTAATGTGTGGCCTTGTATCGCTTTTGTTGCATGCTGTCTGTTTGAGCGCTCTTATTTTTGGAGTAGTAGCTATGCATGTGTACGTTGGCGTACAATTGCATTTTTTTTATTTTCTCTCGGACGCAGCCACCTAGACCAACCCCGTCAACGCCCACAGTAATGCGTCACCTTTATGTGATGGGTATATCTGTGGCTTTGACCCGAGTACAGGATCGTCAGCCAGTCGCCTTTTACCCTGGTAGATATCCCAGCCCCGGTGCTATATAAAGGCCACTCCGTGACCTTGCCGAGCACCCCTCACCTTTGTGCGCAGCACCCACAGCCATTCCTTGCCATGTCGACCCCCAGCATTTATCTGAGAACCCCAGACGCAACCCCCGGCAGCTTTGTCAAATTACTGTGGGACTTTACCTGCAGTACTATGAGTGCCACCCGTCCACCCCAGTACGAGTTGCTCAAATCGAGGATCACTCCATCCACCTCGAAATATTGGGCAGTGGTGCACATCCCTCCCGCCTACCCAAACCAAGATCCCACGGAAGTCTCCTTCGTGGGGAAATCCATGCCGACTCCGCAGATGGCCATAGAAGCTGCCGCGTACGAGGCACTCACCCGCCTTCGATTCGCGGTGCCCTACGCCAGTGAGCGAGGGTACTATTATTTTCCGAGCCGTGCAGCACCCGGAGAAGTTGCATCTTTCCCCGGTGGGCGCATTGAGAGAGATCCAGTACTGGCCAACCTTGCCCAGTACGTCATCGCCCAAGAGCGTTTAACTCAGCGGGTAATGGGTTATCTCCAGAGCCTCGCTGATTTAAATCCTCGGATCGCCATTGGCAGACCACTGAGGCCTGACCGAGAAGGACGCATTCATCGTCTGGTCAACCCGCTTCCCCCGATAGAAGAGGAGTGTGCCCCGGTGCCAGAGGCGTTTTCTCAGGACCCTGTCGCTTTACCGTTTTCCATGTAAACGCCTCCGATGTATTTATTGCCCCAGTACTTGTATTTATGTGTTGCAGCATGTTCGTAAAATCCTTTATGCAACGGATCCGACTTTCTTTAGTTCCTGTTTTGTGAGCAGTGTTACTGCTGTTAGTGTTGTTTTAATTATTTCTTCTCTCGCAACATATTTTCAAGGATATTTCTTTTCCCCGAGTTATTGCTGCGTATATATGCACTTTCCCGGCATAGACCTTTTATTCGCGCATCATCGTTACAACTTTGAACAAATCTCGAGGACGAGATTTTTCTTAAGGGGGGTAGTGTTGTGACACCCCAAAATTTTGGCCTCGTTTTATTTATTAAAATGTTGCCAGGAAATAAAACTTTTCCAATTTGTCAAGTTTTACCTTTTGTGATTTTGGATTTTTGCCTCTAGTGGGAGAAACCTTCAAGGGTATTGTTGGACTTGATTTCTCTCCATAATAAAACCTTTATTTATCAGTGGATTCAAATGTTGCAAGATTTATTTATTCAAAAAGCTTTCTTCTTTAAAATGATTCCTTTTGCATTTGGGGCCTATTTGCACTACAACCACTTGACAAATGCTCTTAAAAATTCCACCAAAATTTGGGGATGTCATGTGATGTTTCCACATCACTTTTATGCAAAGATACCTTCTGGCCATTGGAGATTTTGAGCTCTACACCAATTTTTCCAATCTGGTCCAGTAGGCACTTTTGCACTGCAACCCATTTAAATATTTCTTCAAAAATTCTTCCAAGTGTTTGGAGATGACAGTGGATGCATACAATTCATCTTCAAGCAAAAACCCAATGATGTTCTTTGAAAAATTTGAGTGGATCAACCTCTTTTGCATTCTGGTCCAATTTGGTGATTTGTACTGCAACCATATTTTTCCTTGCTCTAGTGACCCTGAGCTTCTCCTACTTGTAGCCCTCCCTACCAAACTCTTAAGTCCAGGAGATTGGGCTCATTGGGGATTTTGAAGTGCATGTTCTAAACCCCTTTTCTTTCTGCCCAAAACTGGAGTTTTGCAAAACTTGCACTATCAACTTTCTGTTTTTGCCAAACTGACCCTACCACCATCTCCTGTGTCTAAAGAGACACTGATCTGGAGACTTTGGCCACTCCAAGAGTTGCCTAAGTGCACTTGACATTCTGTCGAACACCTGGGGTGCACAGTCAGTTTTGGCAAGCTCTCTAGTTTGCATTGTGGACTTGAACCCCTGGCCTATCAACCTTGTCCACAGAGTGCCTAGCCACCCCTACCCTCGATCTGTGTTTTGCCAGCTCCACCCTCGCGCTCTAGACCACACTGGCATTCCGTCGAGCACCTGCCGTGCGTGCTCTGGGCGCGCCCAGAGCGCACGTTTTGCACGCGCGCGCACTACGCCGACACGCCGCACTTCCACACGCGGCGCGACCCGACCCTGGCTCCCTCTGCATCGCTAAGCCACGCACTAGCCGCCCCCCCTGCTCCACGATCCCTCTGGCGTCCTGCTGCACCGCTGGCCACGCCCTTGGCGGCACGCCGGCGTCGGCAGCGGATTCCACCGCGGACGGCGCCGCCCAAGCGACCAGCGCACGACAGCTGCCCCGGAGCACAGGCCGTGCTTACCCCCCCGCTCGTCGGAACGCGTTCGTCGCCGCCACGATGCCCTGCAACTACAGGAAAGCGGTCGCCGGCGATCTTATCTGCTGCCACCGCGGAGCCAGCCTCGTCACGCTATATAAAGGGTCCCCGAGCCCCTCCGAGCACTCACGCGACATCAGACTTCCCCCGTAGAGCTCCCCGCGTAGTGAATCGACCTGTGGTGGCCGTCTCCCTCAACTCCGGCCAGCTCGGCCGCCGCTAAGCCCCAGCGCGATTCGTCGCCGCCGGCCACCCTTTTGCCAATCCAGCGCCACCAGAAACTTCCCCGAAGTCTTGCGGAGCTGCCCAGCTACCCAACTGCGGTCGGAGACCACCGGAGCACCTAAGTCACTTCACCACCGTAGCCTCCCTCCGCCGCGAAGCTCGCCGCCGGCGATTCCTGCCACCTCCTCCGACCCAGCAACCACCCCGGGGACCGCCTCGGTCTTGCCGTCCCATTCCCGCCCTTGGGTGCCCTCGAGGAGCCGCCGTCCGTCGCCGGCGATCGCCGGAGCCCCGCTCCCGTCGGGCAGAAGAGAAGAGAAGGAGGGAAGGAACGGTCAAACCTGACCAGTGGGCCCTCTGGACCCACTGTCAGTGACCCGCGCAGCGCCCTCTCTCTGTTTAAGTGGAGGCGCAAAACCCCGAGTGCGTTTTCCCTGCTGCGTAAGCGTATTACTGCTGAAGCGTTTTCCTTTTTCTGGTTTTATTTAAAAACAGATTTGACCAAACTTTGACTGGCTATAACTTTTAAAATAAAACTCCAAATGAGTTGATTCTTTTTCCTACCTCTCTCAAATTTCATCTAGTTTATTTGAAGATTTATTTAAAAAATATTTGAGACAGTTTTTGGTACTGTGTTTGAAATATTTGTATTTTGTGTATTTTGCAAAATAGGATTTTTGGAGGAAAAGGAAAGCTTCCAATAAGTGCATCCTTTGCATACTCTTGAAGGCAAGCATTTCTGAACTCTGGCATAATATTTGTTGTGGTGTTTGGATACGATCACAGCACCTTTTGTCTTGGAGTATAAGTGACAGTTTATGTATCGATGTAGTCTCGTGCATGAGTGCACTTTGGAGTTGTTTGTGGCCAGCAATGGATACCCTGAGGATTTGGATCGCCCTCGTGAGCTTCTCTTGCACACCGGTAGGAAGCGGGAAAGTCGTGGTCTTGGGTAGACACGAGCTTGTCCCTAATCCCTCGTTGTGACGAGTATGCCCGGCATAGCATGGTGAGGCTCGAGGAGTGGTGATTTATTTCACTAGTGGTAATATTGTTGGTGGATACTTGGATCACCTGAGTCGGTTGTAGACCGAGTCTTGTTCAGTAGCTTCCTTTTGTCGGTACCACCACTTGTCCCTGCAGGGGACAGGGTATGGTTCAGTAGGTTGTCAACCCCTTTCCAAAGCACACACCGTACAGAGAGGCCGTGATGAAGGTCCCGTGGCCACGGATTAAAGCCTGTCATTCGGTCCGGGGGCATGGGTGTTTTCGGTTGTAGCCGAAGGGGGATAGCTTCCCCAGTTTGCGCGCGGTATAAATTTTGTGATCCCATGCTACGTCGAGGTTGTAGCCTCCCCACTTAGAGTTTTGCTTGGCAGGTGTCATGGGTGATTCCAGGCACTGGTGAGTTAAGCTGGTGTGTGCAGGTCAGGCGTGTTTTCAATCAAAAGACCGTAGACGGAATTAGTCCCGAGGGACTGAGTAATCCCGTTACTCGTGGAAAATGGTACTCCCTCTGCAGAGGATATATCCTGTCGGATAGTCATGTTCTTGAGTAGAGGACCACAGTCTGGGTTAAATCTTGATAACGGTATTCGGATGGAGAACGATTTAACTAGAACTCTGTAACGGTATTCGGATGGAGCACGATTTAACTAGAACTCAGTAACGGTATTCGGATGGAGAACGATTTAACTAGAACTCTGTAACGGTATTCGGATGGAGGACGGTTTAACTAGAGCTCAGTAACGGTATTCGGATGGAGATACGACTTGACTGAATTATCGGTTTTCGGATGGAGAAACAACTGTACTAAATATTGTTTATGATTATGGCACCTTTGGATTATGATCTTTATTATTATGGACTAACCATTTATTTTATGTATATTATTGAGTATCCCTGGGACGGTTCTACCTCCTGGATATTCACTGTGATTATTCTCTTATAAGCCCTTTATGTGGTGTTGCTCAGACGCCCGACTGCGGCATTATTATTTCTGCATTTTCCGCTCGAGGAGTCATTCAGACACTCGTTTGGCACCAGTATTATTATTTCTGCATTGTCCGCTCGAGGAGTCATTCAAACACTCGTTTACTATTCTGCATTTTCCGCTCGAGGAGTCATTCAGACACTCGTTTGGCACCAGCACTACTATTCCGCAGTTTCCGCTCGAGGAGTCATTCAGACACTCGTTTGGCACCCAGTATTATATTTTGGTATATTTTTATCCATATGTGTGCATCATGGTTTCTCGTATATTTTCGTGACGGATGTATGATCGTCTATTAAATCTGGAGTATGTTGGATATATTATACCCGTGTTCTTAATGTTTGCGAGTACATTCAAACGTACTCACTGGCTTGTCCCTGGCTATTGTCTTGGCCAGATTGCCTTGCGTGGAGGTATGCATCGCGGTGACAACCTCGGAGCCTACGTGTTGACGTTTGCAGCCTCGCGAAGATAGGAGTTATCCTGGTCAGCTGTTCTTGTGGGAAATGGAGTCCCATAGACGCAGATGTTTCCAACCGCTTCCGCCCTCAACCATTAGAAACCAAGTGTTGTACTCCCAGGCCTAAATGGTCTTGTACTACATAATTTTGTTCCTTGCTCGGAAATCTTGTATCAAGTTGGTACCTCATCAGCTAACAGTAATCCTGGGGCTGGTGAGCACACAGGCTGTTTTTCTGGGAATTTATATCCCAAAAATCCGGTCGTGACAATTAGTTCGGATAAAGTTTACTGGGAGTAGAGCAATAAGCCAATGATACATTCATATATAAAAATGAAAAAAACCACAACCCGGCTATTTGACATGCTCGGGGTCGGGAACGGAGGAAAAAAGGCATAGTACAGGCTCAAAATAAAGAGTGCGGTCTACAAAAAGCTGTTTTGGACCTCCTGTCGCACGTCTGCGCTGCCCGTCCTCGGGGATGGGAATCTTTAACGGAACTAGCCCCCTTAGGTGAATGTACGGATCCGAACTCCGATAAAGTTCATTGTAGATATTGTCTTGTTGGTCACCTGTTTTTAAGTTATAATAAATAAAAGTAAGGAAAAAAGATAAAAAAACGTTACGGGAATGCTTGCAGGGTTGTCCGTATTGTACTTCCGCCGATGCCCATGGTATCTTGAGCGCGTAGTGATGTACGCGTGGTGTAAATCTTGCCAGCATAGTGGGTGGGTGGCGGAAGCCGAACTGCTATTTCCATTCCGAGAGTGGTCGAACTTTGGAGGGAAAATGTTTCTGGCCCCTGGTGTTCGGCTGGCGAGCCGCTCCGTCGTCTTTATCGCTTGGTGGCCTCCTCCCCTTGTGCTCGGCGTTAAGCTTGCATGCCTGCTTGAAGACCCAACAGTTTCTGTTGGTATGATTAGCTGGCTTATAAGGGTGACCGTGAATCTGACAAGATCGGTCCAATATCCTGTCGAGGGCGGATGGTCCATCCTGGTTGGCCTTAAATGGCTTCTTCCGTTGACCAGTTTTGGATTGCTGAATCTGGCGTTGACCGCAGTGTCGCATAATCTTTCATTATGGTTGCGACTGTTGTGCTCGATTCGTCATGGCTTACCATTGCCGTCTCAGATTTTAGAAGTGCCCGGGTCACTGGCGTTGTTGCTTTTACGAGCGAGCCAGTTGTCTTCTCCCGCACAAAAGCGAGTCATTAGAGCGGTAAGGGCTGTCATGGATTTAGGTTCTTCCTGGCCGAGGTGGCGTGCTAGCCATTCATCCCGGACGCTATGTTTGAAGGCCGTGAGGGCTTCCATGTTCGGACGGTCGACAATTCGGTTCTTTTTGACTAAGAACCTGGTCCAGAGTTCCCTGGCTGACTCGCCGGGCAGTTGGACAATATGACTTAGGTCGTCGGCATCTGGTGGCCGGACATATATTCCTTGGAAGTTGTCGCGAAAGGCGTCTTCCAAATCTTCCCAGCTGCCAATAGAGTTTGCTGGCAAACTATTTAGCCGGTACTGTGCTGGCCCCTTAAGCTTGAGAGGCAGGTATTTAATGGCATGAAGGTCGTCTCCGCGAACCAGGTGGATATGGAGGAGGTAGTCCTCGATCCATACTGCGGGGTCTGTTGTTCCATCATATGATTCGATGTTGATGGGTTTAAACCCGTCTGGAAATTTGTGTTCCATTACTTCGTCGGTGACGCAAAGCGGCTGTGCGGCTCCTCTATGTTGGGCCACACTGTGAAGCACCTCCATTGGATGCCGATGGCGGCTTCGGGCATGGTTGGCTCTGTTAAGTCTGGCAGATGGAGCATCATCGCCGGTCAAGGCATATCTCCGCGATCTGTACGTCAACCTTGTCTGTCCTGCTCCGCCCACTAAGCTTTGGCGGATATCGCGATTGTTTTCCCGAACCGTCTTGTTCTTACAGCCGGATTGCTTGGTATGCTGTTCTGCTTGGGCTGCTGCTTTATCCGGACCGAACTGTGGTCGACCTGCCGTATTGTTCGATGGTGGAACAGGCTCCAGCGCCTTGTCATCATGTGGAGGGAGCCATCTACTCTTGGGGTGGCTTTCGTCTGGGCCGCTGAGGCCGTATTATTCGGCAGCCAGGACCTCGGTCCATCTATCATTGAGAAAATGTTGGCTTGCTTGAAGCTGCAGCTGCCTTATTCTTAGATTCCTTGCTGTGGCTATTAGCCGGCGTTTAAAGTGCTCCTGCTCGAGAGGTTCCTCAGGCACGATGAATTCCTCGTTGCCGAGGCTCTCCTCTTCCTCGGAGAGTGGGAGTTAATTGTTGTCCTCCGAGTCTTCATATGTGGCCTGCTCATCAGAGCTGTCTTTCCTGCTTTCCTGTTTGGATTCTACCTCAACAGGGTCTTCATTGTCCAGAACATTGTCTTTAGTAGTGTTTTCTCTTGGGCGATGTAGCCTGGGGCGGCATGGTGGGCGCCGGTGTTCGGACTGTGTGCTAGAAGGTTTATTCTCGACGGGATTCTCCTTGCTATTGTTGAGATCGTCGTCAGGTGTGTCTATCATACACATGTCATACCCAAAAGTGGCCATCCCGTGTCTGGCGGGTAGAAAGCTCTGGCCCTGCCCCTCATCGTCGTCCATATCATCGATGTCTTCGGAGCGGGGGTCAGGCGTGTTGGTTGAGTCTTCAACGGTGGCTATGGGGTGGGTGGCGGGTGGGGAACGAAACTCCTCATCGTCCGCCTCTAGCTCGAACCGAACATAGTTCGGCTGTGAGTCTTCCTCCAAGGACAATTTCTTCAAAGAGTTTAGTACGTCACCCAAAGGCGAATGCTGGAAGATGTCTGCAGCGCTAAATTTGAAAATCGATAACCGATCTAGCTCGGTGTCCGCAGGCGCATCTGGTCCGGAACGTATGGCCGGATACGACTCCGGAGTTCCATTGACGCAAGCATTGCAGGATGTCGAGTCCGCGTGTGGCTCCAACGCCGTAGGCTTCGTGGCCTCGGAGGGCACGATTTGCTTCGGTTCTGAAGCCCTTGCAGCAACAGGATCCATCTCCTGGACGTAGTCCGATAACAGATTTAAGTCATGTTCATCGGAGCACGGGGAAGAAACTGCCGCAGTCTCGAATCCATTGAAGATCAAGTCTCCACGGATATCCGTGACGTAGTTTAGGCTTCCAAATCTGACCTGGTGGCCAAGGGCGTAGCTATCGATCTGCTCCAGACGGCCAAGTGAGTTGGCCCGCAGTACTAAGCCGCCGAACACAAAGATTTGTCCGGGGAGGAAGCTTTCTCCTTGGACGGCGTCATTACTGACGATCGAAGGGGCCATCAAGTCCTTTCGTCGATGGCACAGTGGAACTCTCAATGAAAGCACCAATGTCAGTGTCAAAATCGGCGGATCTCGGGTAGGGGGTCCCGAACTGTGTGTCTAGGATCGATGGTAACAGGAGACGGGGGACACAATGTTTACCCAGGTTCGGGCCCTCTCTATGGAGGTAGTACCCTACTTCCTGCTTGATTGATCTTGATGAATATGAGTGTTACAAGAGTTGATCTACCACGAGATCGTAATGGCTAAACCCTAGAAGTCTAGCCTATGAGTATATGGTAATGAATCTGTCCTATCCAGACTATGCTCTCCGGTTTATATAGACACCGGAGAGATCTAGGGTTACATGAGGTCGGTTACATAAGAGGGAATCTTCATAGCCGGTCGCCTAGCTTGCCTTCCACGCCAAGGAGAGTCCAATCCGGATACGGGTATAGTCTTCGGTCTTCGTGTCTTCACAGCCCATCAGTCCGGCCCAATAGATAACAGGCCGGACGCCCGAGGACCCCATAATCTAGGACTCCCTCAGTGGCGCCCTGCCCTCTCGAGCCCCTGGTGCTTTACCTCGCCGCCACCCCTCACTCAGCCAGTGCAGCTCTGGTGGCGGTTCGGGAAGAGCGCCAGGCCAAGGACACGTCGCGCCGAACCGCGCCCCCAGCCGGGGCGACACAAGACCTGAAGGAGACCGCGGGGGCTGCAACAACGCCAATGGATAACCCAGCTCAGCAGGATGGCGACCTTAGGCCTGCCGAGGCCCCAACGGGCGACCAGGCTCTGGAGGTCCAATCGCCTCAGGAGGCGCCCCAACCTCCGACACACACGGATCCCATTGAGGCGCCCGCCCTCGTCGAGCATCCAGCACGGTTCTGCGGGATGCAAGGGCATGCTACCCCATGCCTCAGAAGCTCTTGCTCGCGCTTTTGGTGGCCTCGCGTAAGCTACGACACTACTTTCAAGGTCACCCAATCAAGGTCGTCTCGGCCTACCCATTGGAGAGGGTACTCAGGAGCCCTAACGCACCTGGAAGAGTCGCCGAGTGGAATATCGAGCTGCAGGCATTCCAGCTAGAGTTCAGCACAACCAGGGTCATCAAGGGAGCCGCGCTCGCCGACTTCGTGGCAGAATGGACGGACGCCCAGAGCTTGAAGCAGGCGAGAATTGGTCCCTCTCACCAGGAAGTGAAGCGCTGGATGGTTGGGTGATGTTTTTCGATGGCGCATTTGCGCGCCAGGGCGCGGGGGCTAGAGCAGGGTGAGAAGCTCTACTACGCCGTGCAGCTCTGCTTCCAGCAGGGTGAGAAGGTCTCCAACAACATAGCGGAGTACGAAGGCCTCATAGCTGGCCTTAAGGCTGCGATGGCCCTGGGAGTGAAGTGCCTCACCATCAAGGGCGACTCGCAGCTCCTCGCTAACTTCTCCAACAAGGTATACGAGCCGAGAGACGAGCACATGGAGGCATACCTCACGGAGGTACGCAAAATGGAAAAGCAGTTCTTGGGCCTGGAATTGCAGCACATGCCCCGCGGCACCAACAAGGAAGCTGATGACATCGCCAAGAGAGCATCCAAGCGGCTACCCCAAGAGCCTGGCGTCTTCAAGGAGTGGCTCTTCAAGCCATCAGCAACGCCACCACTTTCGAGGCCGGCGCTGCCTCGGGAGGAGCTCCCCCAACCACCTGCCTCGAGAGCCCTGGCATGTGGCCCAACCTCGGGAGCATGCCTACTCTTGGCGCTCGAGCCTCAAGAGGGGTGCTGGACCAAGGAGTTCAAGGAATACCTGACGCAAGGGGCGCTGCCGGAGAAGGAGGAGGACGCGGAGCGCGTGGCTCGGCAGACCACGGCGTACTGCATCCAAGATGGTGAGTTATACAGGAAGCGGACGAATGACGTTTCCCTGTGTTGTATCTCTAGGGAACAGGGGAAAGAGCTGCTAGCTAACATACACAGCGGGGATTGCGGGCATCACTCGTCGTCACGAACCCTCGTTGGCAAGGCGTTCCACAGCGGTTTCTACTGGCCTACGGCGTTCAACGACGCGACTGAGCTAGTGAAGTCCTGTGAAGCTTGTCAATTCCACGCCAAGCAGATCCATCAGCCAGCTCAGGGCCTCTAGACCATCCCACTCTCATGGGCATTCGCGGTCTGGAGGCTGGATATCTTCGGCCCGTTCCCTTGAGCGCCTAGGGGCTACCGCTACCTCTACGTCGCCATCGACAAGTTCACCAAGTGGGCGGAGGTAGAAGCCGTCCACACCATCCCGACCGGATCCGTGGTCAACTTCATCAAGGATCTCGTGAGCCGGTTCGGGGTCCCCAACTGCATCATCACCGACAATGGCTTGCAGTTTACTAGCAATCTCTTCAAGACATATTGTGCTAACCTTGGAACGCAGATTTGCTACGCCTCGGTGGCACACCCCAGGAGCAATTGTCAGGCCGAATGCGCCAACGCGGAGGTCTTGAGAGGCCTCAAGACCAGGACCTTCAAGAAGAAGCTCGAGGCCTTCGGCAGCGGCTGGCACGATGAGCTCCAGTCTGTGATGTGGTCCATCCGCACCACCGCCACCAAGCCAACGGGCGAGACCCCGTTCTTCCTCGTCTATGGAGCAGAAGCAGTTCTCCTTCACGAGGTCAGGCATCGCTCCGCGTGGGTCCTGGCGTTTGATGAGATGCAGCAGGACGCCATGCGGGGGATGTACCTTGTTCTGGGGGAGGAACGCCGCCGTGAAGCCACGCTCCGGGCAGCAAGATATCAGCAGGCGCTGCGGCGGTATCACTGTCGCAGCGTCCGCTCCAGGACGCTCGAGGTGGGCGACCTCGTCCTAAGGCGGGTGCTCTCCAGGGAAGGGCTGCACAAGCTCTCGCCCATGTGGGAGGGCCCGTTTAGGGTCGCCCACGTCTCCAGGCCTAGCGCCATGCGCCTGGAGACGCAGGACGGGGTACCTATCCAGAATGCCTGGAAGATCCAGCACCTCCGGAAGTTCTACCCATGAAGAAAGGCCCAGTGCCTGTGAAGGTATCCGCTCGTGACACTCTCACGTAATAATGAGTGGGGCTGTAGACGCCCCGGAGTCTCAGGAGTGCCTCCCTCGGGCCTCGAGGGCTCCCTCCCACGTCCTAGTGGCAGCACTTAGCTCCGCGCTAGTGAGAAGACAAGAAAACTAGACTAGGTGTCGGACGCGGCTTTTCATTTGCTTTCCACAGTTGGCTTGCCCCTCTTTAATGAAAATTTGCTTTCTGGTGTTCCTTGCCAGTTTGGTTCCATCGCCTTTCGCCCCCGTTTCTGCTTTCAGTTCCCTGTTTCGACCTGTACTCTCTCTCGCATGGCTCGCGAGGGGGCTGGACAGGGGCCCTCGTGAGGGTTTTTCCTGTTTTTCGCGAGGCACCCTCATTCGAGCTTGTAAGCTGGCGCACTTCTCTCAATCCGTGCCCCTCGGGTACCACGATGCGAAGCGCTGGATCGTGGCTGGCGGCGCCTGGGACCAGGGCTCGGAAGAACAAAATTTTCCTAACGAAATTTTGCAGTTCCCAGACACCTCCCAGGCCAAGGAGGCCTCACCAGGTACTGGGAAATGCGCGCTTCATGAAGCAAAGACTACCTCGAGCGTGTCAAGCTAAGTTATTTCTATGCACGTACATAAAACGTTAAAGCTACAACGCGACACAGGAACAATAAACATAGCATGGCAACTTGGAAACCACGGTTCGTTGCATGCCCCTACGGGGTCCCATACTTGTCTCCCTCTTAATGCAGGAAGAACAGGAAGAACGAAACAAAAGCGGCGCATGCCCCTATAGCAGCTCGCGAGGATGGACCCATGACGTTCTCCTGAGCTCACCCGGACCCCTCCTCGTGCTTCACTGGGGCGCGGCGACGAGACGACCCGCTGCCACCCTCGAAGCGGGCGCGGCGGCTGGTCATAGCCGCCGCTGCTGGAGCTGTCGTCGGAGGGAGAATCGACGTAGCTGGGCGAGCAGCGGCCAGCATCGAAGGCAAGACCATCCTCACCCTCGTCTCGACCGTCGCCAAGGCTAAGCACCTCGTCGCCGTCGTTTTCCTCGGGGCAGCACCCGACGCGGCGGCCGTCTTCTCCGAACGCCCTCAGGTAGAGGGTCGCGTTGCCGTCATTTTTGAAGTGGAGGGTGCACTGCCTGCCCAGGCCGCGTGCGCGGGCAAATGTCTGCAAGCCACGGGCCAGGGCTGCGTTGCCTGCGACGGAGACCTCGACCGCGACCCACGAAGCTTTGTTGCAGCAGTCGTCCGCCTGCAGCCAGAGCCCGCCTGGAGCTGAAGCCAGGTGCCGGCCGGGTTCTCCGACCACACGACGAACTCCGGCAGCACCTCCGCCGAGTGGAAGGACGGCCGGGGAGGCCGTGCTACCATGGCGCGCCTCCCTTCATCGACGGGGATGCCACGACATGGGCGACTCCCACCACGTGAAGGGGCGCCGCCGCGGCCGTGGGGGGCCACAGCGGGGGTCGCGCTGTGCTTACGGGGATGGCCGCGCCCACGCTTGGGCAGCGGAGAGCCGGGCCCCTCTTCGCGAGCCTTCCCCTTCTCCGCGGCCGAGAACCTCTTCGCAGGCGCCATGGGTGTCGCTACTGGCAATGGAGCAAGGGAGAAGAAGCGAGCGGAGTAGGAAGAGATGAGCGATGGGGGCTCCGTCGCCCTCCTCATTTATAGCAGGAGAAGGCCAACCGGCGATCCCCACGATCATAGGTAATGATGGTTTTTCCTTGCATGCAGCAGGGACTCATCAGGTTGGGCAGTTGCCGAGGCAGCATGGGGAAGCGGAGATGCCCATGTCCAATCAATCGCCATGCATCAAGCGGGGCAGCAGGCTGTTGGGGCCCGTGGCGCTCCGCAGTTGCCCTTTGGCTTCGCCTTGAAGCCAAGTCCGAGTGCGCCTTGGGCTAGGGGGCTACTGTCGGCGTCCTGGGAACGGGGGTCCCCATACTTGCCTGTCTGTAGCCCACGGCATGGCTCCACCGGCGGCCCTGTATGGCCCCTCTTCACCTGCAAACACTCAAGACCCTCGCGAGGGGCCAAACTACGCGAGGCGGACGACGCGAGACCTCCTCAGGGGCGGCCTCACCAGGCCGGCTCGCGAGGGGCGGAGAGATCAAGGCAAGGGACACCACTACAAAAAAGACACATCCGTGACATTTTGGGCCAAACGAAAAAAAAATCTGTCATACATATGACACTTCTATGACGATAATTGTGACAAAACCCGGTATCATCATAGATGTGGTGGGCTCCTACTTCTATGACAAAAAATCATGACAGAAAATGGGCTTTTCGTCCTGCGCGGGCCGGAGAAGCGAGGGCGAGGAAAATTTCGGGGAGTTCCCGGTTACGGTGGGAGGTCGGGGGCCGAGCGATGTGCGTTTCTCTCGTACACGTACGCGCGTGTGTGCGAGGCGTTGGCTCTAACTGAACCCGAGCAAGGCATTGGGCTCTAACTGAACCCGAGCGATTGCACTGCAGGCTACGCGTTACTGAACCCGAGCGATCGATCGATGGCTGTTAACTGAACCCGATCGAGCGATTCCTTCGCTAATGCTGCTAACTGAAGCCGATCGATGCTGCCTCTGGGATGAACAGTGAGCGTTGTGGGGGGGTTTGGATGAACAGTGAGCGGTGGCGTTGCCTCTGGATGAACAGGACCCCGTGGTGTGGTGGAGGGCTGGATGAACATTAGACGGTGGAGGGGTGCCCGTGGAGGGGTGGTTGAACAGGACCCTGTCGTGTGGAGGGCTGGATGAACAGTAGACGATGGAGGGGTGCCCGTGGAGGGGTGGTTGAACAGTAGCCGGTGGAGTACCGCGCAGTGGAGGCTGGATGAACAGGAGCCCGTGGAGGCTGGAGGAGGTCGACGGTAGCCCGTGGAGGCTGGAGGAGGTCGACGGTGGAGATGAACAGTATCCCGTGGAGTCCCGTTTTGCGGTACGCCACACCCCTCCCGATGAACAGGACCCCCGTTTCGACCGTAGGAGGTCCGTTTCGTCTGTTTTGCGGTACGCCACACCCCTCCCGATGAACAGGACCCCCGTTTCGACCGTAGGAGGTCCGTTTCGTCCGTTTTACGGTATGCCACACCCCTCCCATGTCAACAGGACCCCCGTTTCGACCGTAGGAGCTCCGTTTCGTCCGTTTTGCGGTACGCCACACCCCTCCCGATCAACAGGACCCCCGTTTCGACCATAGGAGGTCTGTTTCCTCCGTTTTGCGGTACGCCACACCCCTCCCGATCAACAGGACCCCGTTCCGAACGTAGGAGGTCCGTTTCCTCCGTTGTGCAGTACGCCAGGCCTCGTTTCCATCGCCTGTTCCGTCCAAGCCCTCCCGATGAACACAACCACGCATTCTGTTCCGACCCAGCTGGTTGGCTCCCACGCGTTTCGTTGCCTCCCAATGAACACGACGCATTTCGTTCCCTCCCCATGAACATGACGCATTCCGTTGCCTCCCCATGAACACAACGACGACGATGTTTCTCCGTTCTGACCCATCCATGTACACGAGCCCTGGCCATACGTATGCGCGAGTAGGCATTCGAGACCCTGCCCGTATGTACACATACGTGGCCGTATTTTCTTTCTTGCACCCTAGCCGCTGTACGTATGTGTACATGCTACGTGCGCGCCTCTACTACGACACGTACGCGCCTCTACTACGACACGTGCGCGCCTCTACATCCACCAGTATATATGTACGTACACGTTCGCGACCAGAATGACAACGCTACGTACGCTTCGACCAGGTGGGTCCCGACTGTCAGGCACTTCCTTGCCTGCGAAGATGTAGCTGGTGGGTCCTAGCAGTCAGGGGGGCGAATCTTTTTTTTTGCCCGGACGCACTTCCTTCCGTGCGAAGATGTAGCTGGTGGGTCCCAGCAGTCAGGGGGAAACGTTTTTTTCGTGAAATACAGTGGCCCATCCGATGGGTCCCAGCTGTCAGGTGGAGGAATCATTGTTTTCCGCGTAATAAGGAGGCACTTCCTTGCTGCGGCCGTGGACCCAGCTATCAGCCTCTCCACGTACAGTCCATGTCCGATGGAAGTCGTTCCTTGACCACGTTGACCATGCCGCGCCGAGAGCACCAGGGCGGTGGACGACGGCGAGGCCTAGGAAGGGGACGACGCGGAGCCGGGGAAGGCGCGGCAGTGGAAGCCCGCGCGGAGAGGAGTACGAGGGTTCACTGGTTCGGCTACGGTGTGAGGCTGCCGTCACCGCAGGGCCTGGCCAGCGGTGCGAATAGTAGGGGGCGGTGAGGCCTCCGCGGCAGCACAGCCGGCCACGGGAGGCAGGAGCACGCGACACGACCGATGCTGCTTTGGGTGGCTGGAGCAAGAAGACCAGAGGTTGAAGAAGCACTACAGCCGTTGGATGGACATCGTACGGTCACTGGAGCTAGAATCGTTCATATTGACTAAAGTTGACAAAGGCCCCCGTCCCAGTCAACTTAGTAGGCCCACAAGTCAGCCTCCCACCATGGTGGGTCCCAGCTAGCAGGGGGAGTATTCATTTTTTGTGCGTAATAAGGAGGCACTTCCTTGCGTGCGAAGATATAGCTGGTGGGTCCGAGCTGTCAGCGGCGGTAACGTTTTTTTCGCGAAATACAGAGGCCCTTTCGGTGGGTCCCTGATGTCAGGTGGAGGAATCATTATTTTGCGCGTAATAAGGAGGCATTTCCTTGCGTGCGGCCGTGGACCCAGCTGTCGGCCTCTCCACGTACAGTCCACTTCAGATGCATGTCGGTCGTTGACCACGTTGACCAGGCCGCGCCGAGAGCACCAGGGCGGTGGACGACGGCGAGGCCTAGGAAGGGAACGACACGGAGGCAGGGAAGACTCGGCAGTTGTTTCCCACGCGGAGGGGAGTACGACTGTACGAGGGTTTACTGGTTCGTCTGCCGTCGCCGGAGAATAACAGCAGGTGTGGGTGAGTAGAGGGATGGCTAGGCCAGCGATGGGAGTACGGTGGGGCGGTGAGGCCTGCGCGGCAGCAGAGCCGGCCGCGGGGAGGAGGGAGCAGGCCTAGACGGGGCAGCCCAAAACCACGTCCAACACTTGCCAAAACTTCGTCCCTCGTTTTCTCTGTGTTTCGCACACTCGACATTGTGTGGGCATTTTGACTGTGCATCATATGAAGATGTGCTATGAATGAATGTTGATCAGCATGATGTTAACTGGCTGGTAGTTCCATTTTCGACCATGAATAAAACTTCCAACATGATGTTAACCCTGTTTGAAAAGGCCGTGTTAATATAAATGCTCTGCCTCTGAAAGTTGCAGTTTCTTATCTGAAACTGAACTTGCAGTTTCTTATGTGAAACTGAAACTTGCAGTTTCTTCTCTGAGAATCACATTGTCTGCACTTTTATACTCCTATGAAACTACATTTTTTTAAGTGCTAAAAATAGATCTCTAGAATTCATAAAATACTTCATATGCTCAATACTGCAAATCTGAAATTCAAAAAACATTCATATCTGAAAGTACTCTCAAAATAACAACACAAAACACAATTCACAACCTGCAAATACTGACAACCCTAAGCTCCTCCTGACAATTCACAACCTGCCCGACTATTGGGCTGGGGGGGCAGCCCCCTCCTATTCCTCGGCGGCAGACAGCCGCCCCGTGAGACGATGTGAACGGCGAGGGAGACGATGGCGGGGAAGCGTCGTCGGGCCAACTGCTTTTCTCCTCTTGCAGTTGGGTTCGGTCGACAAAGACTCCACCGGCTCGCTCTGGCAGGACACCCTCACAAACGGCACCCTGTAGATGCTCGATCCTTCAATCTCTGGTGGATGCTCCATCTGGGATCGATACTCCCAGCACCGCTCCCTCACGATTGGATTCGGTGAATCTGTTTGCTCCATGGCCCAGAGGAGCAGCTCTATGTACTCCGGCGCGACTCCCTCCGGGAGTATCGCCGCCTTTTCGCTCTGTTGCAGATATTTGGCCATGGATGTCGCCGTCGCCGCTAGTTGGTCCTTGTTGTCAAACCAAGACTGTATCTCCAACATCCTAGCTAGCTTCACAGGGTCGCCGTCTGCGATCCTCACGTATCGGTTGTACTCCTCCATCGATCTACTTCTCCACAGCACCTTCACTCGCCGGCGGTGGTTTTTGAATGGAAGAGGAGAGGAGCAGCGCTGGTTTTGGATTAGAACGGGAGAGGAGCGACGCTGGTTTTGGACTGGAACAGGAGAGGAGGGGCGGTGGTTTTGAAATGGAAGAGGAGAGGAGCGGCGCTGCATTTAGATTGGAACAGGAGAGGAGCGGCGGTGGTTTAAGAGGAGAAGAGCGGAAGAGCGGCGCTGGTCTTGGAAGTATTTTTTTGTTGTTTTGCGTATTTTGGGTCAAAGTTTGACCACGTACTGTATTTGACAAGCAAAATGTGAATGCATGTCACCAAAAATTGTATCGTTTGGTTCGTATCTGAATGTACTTTCAAATTATATTATTTTTGCAACGTATAACATATATTTTATGTGCGAAAATCATGGTCAATTATGACCCAGAATAAAAGGGAGACTAGTTAATGTGGGGTCGCTTTCTTAATTGAAGGGTAAATTGATTTTGATTTTGATCCAGTCACAGCGCGCCGGCCCTCTCGTCCAATCCTAAATCGCTGCCGCACGCTCCTCTCCCTCTTCTCCATTGCAAAACCACCTCCTCTCCTCTCCATCATCTCCATTCCAAAACCACCGTCTCGCCTCTCCCTCTTCTGATCTTCTCCATTGCAAAACCACCTCCTCTCCTCTCCATCATCTCCATTCCAAAACCACCGTCTCGCCTCTCCCTCTTCTGATCTTCTCCATTGCAAAACCACCTCCTCTCCTCTCCATCATCTCCATTCCAAAACCACCGTCTCGCCTCTCCCTCTTCTCTATTGCAAGACCACCGTCTCTCCTCCCATCTTCCAAAGCTAGCACCGGACCACTCAGAAGGACATCTATGGAGAGGATGCAGCAGCGAATCAGGCAGATCGCCGGCGGCGACCAGGCAAAGTTAGCCAGGTTGAAGGAGATCCTTAGTTGGTTTGACAATGAGTGGGAGATTTCGAGGACGGTGCGGGCCATGTGGCAATGTATGCGAAAGAGCGAGACGGCGGCGATGAGGGCGGCGATGTACATGTACTCCTCGGCGGCAGTCACGCCGCAGTCCTCCGAGTTCATCGAGTATCTCCTCTGGGCGATGGAGCAGACAGATTCGCCCGAGGCGACAGTCAGGCGGAGGTGGTGGGCGTACAGGTCGAAGGTCGAGCACCCAGAGGATAACGAATCGATCGAGTATGGTGTGCCGTTCGTGAGGGTGCAGAGCCAGCCGGAGCCACAGGAGTATTCGTTCTCCCACCGCAAGAGGAGGCCGGATGGCGCGACGTCGCTTCCCCGCCGTTCTCCACGGTTCCCTCGACGCTCGCCTCGTTTCAACGGCGGCGGTAGGGTTTAAGGTAAGCTTCGCACTAACCTAATCTTCCACCTGCTCATGCTTACAATCAGTGTGACAGCTAATGAAAATCATGCTTACAATCAGTCTCCGAGTACTACGCCAATCACCCTAAAATAGCTCTGGACCTTTGGGTCAAAGTTGTGACACAGTGTACAAATAAAGAAAAATAGATTGGTGCTTCTTTCAGAAAAGAGTACTCCCTAGAAAACTGCCAATATAAGCTACTAGTATTTGGTTAGATGATTTGCTGCCGAGAAAGATCCGTCCACAGAGAGCGCCACACATCCCACTGGTGGTGGTGGATGCCAATGCGTGCATGCAGCATGGTTGGTGTCGGTAATTTTTACTTGGCACACCTCGCACTCTGCATATATGCCGGTTCCATACGTACATTTGTGCAGTTTCACCAAAATGCAGCTGAATAACCCTGTTTGCACAGATAATGAAAAAGCGTGATTACATTATAGTGGCACTAGTTGATGAAACACACAAAATAAATAGAAGAAAATATTGCGATAGTATCATAGTATGCCATGCTGCGAGGGCGAGATGGGCCCTGCGACGCCTCATACGGTACGCCTCATACTGGACATCGTCCCAAGTCTCCCAGATACACCTTCTGCCAGTGATGAACATCAGTGTACAGCGGTAGTACAAGGAGGCGCCTTGAGACATTCAAATCTCTATTTTTGTACATATCAACTAAAATTAAGCACCCCAGTTTGCAGAAACGCTTAAACATTAACAATGGGACTAGTTGATGAAACATACATTAACAAAGAGAAGCACTTTCTTTATCTACATTGGAAATGAAATGATAGAGATGACACTCGCTCTATTTTAACTGTATTATTACTTCATTTTATCAGTGACACTAGGGTCGAGCAGGTGGCAAACGAGGTGTACCGTGCGTCGCAAGGATGGAGGCCGGGGGTGCTTAGACTGGGATGCTGAAGCTGGCTCTTTCAGTCACCAACATGGATGATTCAATTCATGGGACCTTTTGGTGCAGTTCACCTAAAATGAAGCAATGTCCCGTGAGCTAGCAGCTTCTTCTTCAATTTTTTTAAGAAAAGGGCTCCAGCCCCGGTTCCATTTCCATCAGAAAACGAAACCCACAGAGCTTCTTCTTCATTAGTTGCAATAAAATTGAGCAACATCAAGGTTGGTTGTGAAGCTCCTGGAATGCTCAACTATAATTTGGATATCATTTGTGCAGTTCAACTAAGATCGAGCGTGAAATGTATATCTCTGTTTGCACAAAAAAGGTGGAAAGGAGGGTGACTAACAAGTGATGAAACATGCATCAAATGAAAAGAAGCATGTTCCTTATCTGAATGGCAATCCTACAAGGACAGTAGCAATTTCTAAAGCACTGGCATTGCTAGATATTAGTGTGGGCATTAGGATTAACTATGACAACCGTTAAATACGACATTACTTTGGGCACGGGAGAGTAGGCGGACCAGGACAGTTGCATTTCTAACGAAAAGAACCAACTTATCTTAATGGGAAATTTTAGCAGGACATGTAAAGAAGTGCCATTGATTCATATTACTGGAGGCATTACATTGAAAACAACATTGGTTTAACGTGTCCTTACTTTTAACAGTGCGACTGCTACATTTTACCAGTGGCATTACATAAGAGTGGCTCGGGGCAACAAACATCAGAACAGGATATCTGGGTTGGTCCCATTTTTGTTCGGTATAGCCACCTTATACTGTGTGAGGCTAGCAAATCTAGTGCTGGACTTACTCTGTTGACTTGTCCCCCAGTCCCCACTTTCTTTCCTTTTTCAACCAATAGATCGGGTTTATATTGAGTTTGTACTGCGTTTCCCTTTATTTCCCTATTAGACCTAGAGACCAGTTGGATAGCCAGTCTCTGCTACTTTTCGCCCCCATTATTTCCTCTTTCGACCAAGTCCTAGATTCAGGTAACAAATCCTCCCCCACCCCCACCCCCTTTCTTCCTTGTTTGAACCAAGTAGTACTAGATTCGAGTGCATGAACTAGTTTTACCTCTTAAACGTAAAAAAATTAGGTGGTTTTCGAACAGCCGATCGATCCTATCTACGAGGGGGCCTGAGAAATAGTAAAAGATACAAATGCAGCGACGTCAGGAGCTCGGGAAGTAGAGCAAGGCCGGTTTCGAAGGAAGTTATACCTGATGGTCGCCGGGATGTCGCTAGGTGGGCGGCGGGAGGCCGGATCTGCCCACACTACGGCAGCGAGGAAGAAGGGGTCGGAGGCCCTCCCTCGCCAGCGGTGCTTGGGAGAGAACGGCAAGGCAGGCTGATCGGGACGCGCCCAGCAGTGGGTAAGAGCCGTCGCCGAGGACGACCGCGTGAACGTTGCACCTTCTCACCTTCCCCGGCGGAGAGGATCCGGCTGGATCTGTGACCAGCGGTGAGCAGAGAGAGAGAGAGTGTGTGGCCACCGCTGTCGTGTTTAGATCTGGAGAGGCCGAGACAGTGTGAAGAGAGCAACACTAGCAAGCAAGCGCGGAGGCTCCTGCCTATATAGTGGAGTAGTACTAGTTTTCTTTTGTCTACCGGAGCCGGCTTGACCTCGTCAATGACTGTCGAGAAGTCTTCATGCACGTGGCCCGGAGGCGCAGTTGTCGTCATTTTGATCTGAAGCGCCGGATTATAACATATAACACGAAAAAATGCCACATGACAAGAAATCATAACCTCACTGCCCAAAGGAGACAACATGAATCCCGACGGACAAACTAGACGAGGAACAAAGCTCAAATTAAAGATAAACTCGTAGAAAAGGGGTCCGTCGATAGATGTCCTAATTAACATAGCCGGCTTGACCTAGATGGCAGCCGAGTAGTCACTGTTCGTGCATGTGCCCCCAATGACTAGCCCAACTCAGTTGTCGCTGTTTAACCCTCGCAGTGATCCGAAGCACATGACACCTAATTTTGCGAGATGACAAGAAACCTTTTTTTAGATTTCTCACCACAACTACAGCCATGTACAACACAGCCTGCACGATATGTAGACGATAGCCAATCCAGGCGTGTCTGCTGGAGTCTGGTCACATGCATGGACGAACTGATCTTCCGTGTCTTGCAGGGATCGTCCAGGCACCAACGTAGTACAACACTTCTCTAGTACTATCGCTCGTCTCCCTCTTCTATTAAGTCACCCGACTTGCGGGGCCGGGGAGTGTGCCTATGGTCGGTTCTCAATTGCCGTCCCACATGTGTGTGCAAACGCAATATGACGCGCGTTCCATTCGGAGAGCAGCGTGCCAGACCGACCGACCGTCTGGGGTGCGACGCGAACGCGACGGGCGTGCTGTATACTCCGTACATGTGTACCGCCGTTTTCTAGACGCTTTGCTCCATGGCGCGGGCGCAATCCATGGATACAAAATTAGTATACTGTATACTATTTAAAAGTCGAGGGCGGGGCTTTTCCTGCGCGGTAGGCGGGGCAGTTCCGCCTAGTCGGTTCGACAGAGACGCGAGAAGACGAGGGAGTAGGCTGCTGCAAACGTAGGGCTGTGTGATTTGACAGCGAGTTACTGCTGGACAGGTGGGGCCCCGTGATTTGACTTGCCATTATCATTTTAACTGCGGCGCTACGACCGGCGTGAGTCTCCCGATTCCTGACCACCTCCATACAGGTGCCTCTCCCAATGCTCCACCATGTAGTAGAGGCTGGCTCTTGCATGAGAGCCCACTTCTCCACTTTTTCCTTGCCTCTCTTTCCTCCACATATGCAAAAATGCCATGTAAAGCGCACTATTGTACTTACTTTTACTTGCTCCTACAGGTGCTTAAGCTTGCCACATAGGCATAAAGTCTGATGTGGCAAGTTAATCAAGAAGAGAGAGACTAGTTTGGTGACCCAAGGAAGAAACGGTGCTAAGCGCGTGTACCTAGGTGAAAAGACAATTTTGAGTCTATAGCTAATTAAATGAAGCAAACTTAGCAACACCATTTCATTGGAAGAGGTCACTCCTTGGCAAATGCAATAAATACTAGTACTCCCTGTGTCCCATAATATAAGAACGTTTTTGGCACTACACTAGTGTCAAAAACGTTCTTATATTATGGGACGGAGGGAGTACGAAGAAAGAGATAGAGAGGAGTAAAAAAATTACACTTATAGCCAACCTTGTTGTAGTATGAGTGACTAAGTGATGACTATGTATGACATGCCAACATCAGATAGCCTAACGCACCGTGTTAAATCTCCAAGGGCGCGACCGCGCGAGCGACGCGACGGTCGTGGTAGGCGCGACCATGATACGGGCTGCTGGCAGCCCTTGGATCTGAGATCAAACGGTCGCATGCTAAGTTGCTGAAAATTTGCAGAATAACCCTCCAGGATAGGATATTCACCCATAGGTCTAGAATCACGCCATGCAACCGTTCGATCTCAGATCCAAGGGCTCTCGGAAGCCCGTATCATGGGAGAATGGAAAGCCACTACCCTGCCGTTCGCACGCTGGCAGTTCGCTCCTACTCGTCCCCGCACGTCCTTCAATACTACGGCGGTTCGCTCCTAGTCGTCCCGTCCATTCACATTACGGCAGTTCCACTAATCCTAACCCTCCTCCCAAATCCATGGCGTCCCAAATCTCCACGATCGGCGGTGAGTACAAGGTTAGAACCATCACCGGCGATGAGTTCGACGTCATCTACACCCGTTCTTCCGCGACGGTGAAAGGATGCCTTTCTCGCTTCAGACGCATGTTCGAAGACTCAGATGATGAGTGGGTCGCTGGGCTAGATGTTGAGTACACCACAGTCCTGGGACGAGAGAAGGATCTAAAGGACGAAGAGAGGAAGAAGCCCGCCGTGATCCAGGTTTGCGTGCATGACTTATGCTTGGTCTACCACATATGCCATGCCGACGTTGAGTGCCAGGATTTTAAGGACTTCCTCGAGAGCAACCTAGTCAAATTCGTTACTGTAGACTTTGGTAACGACAAAGAAGTCCTGCGTCGGATAGGCCTCGTTGTAGGCAACACCTTCGACCTCCAGAAGAATCGGCTGGTGTCCTCTCGTCAGCCTTCAATGCTGACCCTGGCAGGAGCCATGGTTCATCCTTCGTACGGTAAACTGGAGAAACCTCCATACACGTTTCATCGTCATGCATGGCAGCGGAATGTACTAGATATAGACCACATCCACTACGCTGCAATGGATGGCTACCTTTGCTTCAATATCTACAAGGGTTGGATGAAGAGCAACAACCAAGTGTGCGGTTCAAGCAAAGAAGTATCGGCCAAGAGGAAGAGGGACAAGGACGAAGTCGAGGACGTGGACGAGGACTCCGAGTAAGGTGGCAGTGTCGTTGCTCATGGTGGTTCTAATGCAGTGTCTACCGGAATAGTTGCAAAGTTTAATTTCAGGTGTGCTTAATTTAATTTGAGGGGTGTGTTGTGCTGAGCCCCCAGCAGAACTATGTTATGTTTCTTCTCGTTACTTTAACTCTTCAGTACGTACATACTAGTATTTCTTACATTTCATCTTTTAGTTGGTATAGTACTACCACTCGTTTCTTCACATTATATACGTACAATATATATGGCCAACATCATATAGCCAGCAGTTTAGTTGTCAAAGAATTTCAGGGTGCTTAGTTTTGTCAAAGAATTCCAGGATGCTTAGAGGGTGCTTGGATCCAAGGGACTTATTTTAGTCTGACTAAAAATAGTCTCTTTAAGAGGCTAAAGTTCCAAGCACCCCTGACTAAAGAGGGGCTAAAACTAGTCTTGAGACTAAAAATTTTTAGTCAGGGGTACCCCTACTAAAATGTGGATTAGTCCTCTCTCTACTCATTTAACTCCTCTCCTTTAACACAGGCGAGTTCTGGATTGGAGGGTTTGGAGGATAATAAATGCTCATTAACTTGATTTTAGCCTTTTTAGTATTTGGATCCAAGCATGGGTGAGGCTAGCATGTTTTAGTCCCACTACTTTTAGTCATGGGACTAAAACGTATCCAAGCACCCTCTTAGTTTTATTTGAGGGGTGGGTTGTGCTGGACACCATTATTGTGACTAGCCTTTTTAATAGTACTATATGCATAATTTGGCGACGAGCGCTCTCTATATGTACCACCTTTTTTTAATTTCAAGTTTTGCTCCATGGCGCAATCCATCGATACTACTGCTGTACAAAAGTATACATTTTTTAAAAGGCTAGAGGGCGGGGCAGTCTAGCTTGGTCGGTTTCACGAGAGGCGAGGGCCTTTGTGATTTGACGGCTCATTACTGCTGGAAGGCGGGGCCTTGTGATTTGACTGCTCGTATAAATGCGCCGACGACCTGATCGAGGAGGAGCAAAGAACCGTGCGGTATACTCAAGTTTTCCACTGGAGTAGTACTGCGACGGAGGAGCACGAAACACGGCAGCCCAGTGCCATATGGCGATAAAAAATGATCTAATTTGCTAGTCATCTCATTGTTAGCATTGTTCTATTCATTCCCTCAAAAAACATTGTTCTATTCATGCCTCGCAGAGAACGTGACACGTGCGGCGAAACACCCGAAGCAAAAGATGAAACACAGGAGCAAAAGAAGAAGGAAGATTATCACCCCAAATGATCTAATTCGCCGCGGAGTCGTAACTGCTTCTTCATCGCCTCCACGACCTCCATCTCCTTGCGCGTCTCCTCCGCCATCTTCTTCATTCTGTCCATGACGCGGGATTTCTCGACGCGAGCCTTCATCATCTGTTCCACGGCCGCATTACGTACCTTGACAGCAGCCGGGTGCTCGATGCGGAGCTTCGCCAACTCCTCCTTCTGTTCCATGACGAGGGCCTGCAGCATCTTCATCGAGGAACTACTATTCTCATGCAGCTTCTTCCAGCCGGCGTTCTTCTCCTTCAACAGGTCGATCTCGTGGCAGAGCTTCGCCTTGTCCTCCTGAAGTCGCAGGATTTTGCCGGTCGCCTTCTTCTCCGAGGCAATGCTCTTCTTCAGCAGCATCACCAAGCCGGCGGTCAACTCCCCTTGCTGATTGAGCTCAGCGGGCATGTCGTCGAGGCTCTCCTTCAGCAACTCCATCAAGCCTTGGATGATCTCCTTCTGCTTATTGAGCTGATCGGGCATGCCGTCGAGGGATAACGACTCCAGCTCCGCCGGCTCGGCATGTTCGCCTCCGCGGCTAGGGTGCTCCTGGGAGCCATCGCCTGCCCGTGAGAGATCTTTCGAGGTCTCTGCGTGGCGGCGAGCCCTCTCTCTTTTTTCCGTAGCCTTGGTTGCCGCTCCCTTGTTACGAGTAGTTCTCGACCTAGAGCTCTGCTCACCGGCCATGGCAACGACAGACGAAGAAGAAGCACTTATGAGGAGGAAAGGTAGAGTAATTTTCTGTTAGGTAGTTCCCCTTTTTATAACCCAAGTACTAGCACTAGTACTAATACCTGCATAGTGGGAACACGTTCAGGTTTGGTACGTACTAGTAGGTGTGAGCAGGCTTTTTAATTGATGGTTTTGGTTTCGAGGCCCGAAACGGCTCCCGATGAGTTTAGCGGAACATAAATTTCAAGTACTACACTGCTCAAATGCGTAAATATTATGTTACTATCAAAAATTGGCACAAAATACGAAGGAGACCAATGGAAGTACTACTAGCAACCCACGATTTAACTACTCGCATGCGCGCAGTGGAGTAATAATGTCTTTCTTCCGCCCTCACGTCCACTCAATTTGCATGCGCTGTATTAATTGACCATCAATGAAGTGAACGACTTTACATGCGTCAAATTATCGGATCTTGGTACAAAATTGCATCCGCCCGTGTACCCGCGTGTGCGTGCGAGGGAATGAGTGCGTGCGTGGCGTGCGTGGACATCTTCGCTTCGTGCATGTACCGCCAGTATGGCTCAGGGAGGACGAGTACATTCTTCTGGAACCAGTAGCATGTCACTATGATCAATCCACGCAAGGAGGTCACGACAACGCCTCCACATGTGCCACGTGGCTTCATGAACTGTAAGAGAGACACTGTGTAGCGTGCCATTGGTATTCTAATTTACGTGTTTTGCACATACTCGAAGTACTAGTAAGGTACACGTGCATTGCACGCATCGGATTTTGCAACCAAATTATGAATAAATACCACACTATAGCATGTATGCTCTGAGTCATATATGCCTGATGTAGCCCTTCGTTTAATTCTTATAGTTCATCTCATTCAAAATCAATTAGTTTTTATAAAAAAGCTAAGAACGCGGGAATAGGAAAAACATGGGATTATAGTGGAATGTCGTCTTGAATCCTATAGGATTGTACGAGTGTTTGATTGTGCATAGAAAAAAGCAGAATTCTTTCAAATAGGTTTGAGTGGATGGGATGTTTCCTATGAAATCTAGTGCAAATGAATCATATGGAAAAATTCCTATGGTTTACAATCCTACGAATCAAACAACCAAGATAGGGAAAATTCCTAATGATTAGAATCCTCCAAAATTCGTTTGAGAATCCTTTGAATCAAAGAAGCCCTTAGTCTATTTTATGATTCATGGAATTGTGCGTTGTAAAGCATAGAGTAAAAAAAAATAATGGCAATTCAACTAGAAAAAAAGTTTGGGCAGTTATGATATGGAAGATTCTAGAGCAAAAGAGAACCACTGTTGTTTTGAGGTTTGTGCATTATGCTTAAGTTCAACCATGGAGTCTGCTAGATTGTACATGTGGCAAAACCCGGTGGGGGGCTAGAAGATGGTGCGAGGGGCCGAGTGGAGGGAGACTATGAAGGAATGCACAAGTGCGAGATCGATATTTAGAGAGAGGGGGCGAACACGTGCGCTGTTGCGTGCAGTGGCGGAGCCATGAAAAATAAATGAGCTAGGGGGCCAAGCATTGCTAATCCTTTACGAGGAGGGTCAATTCATGAACTTAAACCATTTTTAGCAACAATTGTCTAATGATCACATTCACATTAGCCTCGATATATAGTGATGTTAGGGGGAAGGGGGGAGGGCCCTTACTGCCCCTGTCTTCGCCATTGTGCACGCGTCTGAGAGATGAAGCGGAAGGCATGGATGATGAGAGGGGGACGTTGGATATATAATTAATGTGGGTGTATTAGCTATATATGTTAATCCTATATAGAGAGGTATAGATATATCGATGTCGACGTGGGAAAGAGGGTGAGACCTCACTGGACATATCGATTGATCGGTTTGTGTGGAAAACTATGAAAGACCTAGCTATACACACACATACATAGAGGAACATCGATCGTTGTGCATGCACGCGTGCGAGATAAAGAATGCCCGATATGATGGAGAGGGGGATGTGTGTGGGTGTGTGCCTTCATGGGAGACCGACCTGAAGAAAAAGATTGTATGCGTGCGATCGATAATGCCGACTGGTAGTGTGTGTGCATGCATGCACGAGAGAAAGTTAGTGGTACAATTATAAAGAGAAGACTACTGTGTGGGTGTAAAAGAATAGGTGAGGTCACAATCAATGTAAAGTTGAATTCAAATATTTGAATAAGAGATCCTGATGTTTGAAACCCATGCATGCATGAATATAACGGAGATCTGCGGGGTGTGGTTTGGAAACGAGCATGTTGTAATGTATACACATTGAACAAGGTCAGACTGATTTGAATTTGACATACCGATGACAGACATCATTTGGCCACGTCGCATTCGTGCATGGACACACTATTCTAATTGGAGATGATGGGCGGCTTTCGCATCACATATCTATATCTATACCCCTATATATATATTATATATTATATTTTTTTTTATTGTGTGCGGGTAACTTTAACATTGAAAGATGGTCGTTGGATGAGGCGAATCCGATGGTCCAAAGATGGCAAATTTCAGCACTACTGGCCGTTGGATATCATCTAGATTCCAACAGATTTCGCCACATGTATAATCTAGAAGACTCCATGGTTGTGAAGGAAATATTCCCTAGAGGCAATAATAAAGTTATTATTTATTTCCTTATATCATGATAAATGTTTATTATTCATGCTAGAATTGTATTAACCGGAAACATAATACATGTGTGAATACATAGACAAACAGAGTGTCACTAGTATGCCTCTACTTGACTAGCTCGTTGATCAAAGATGGTTGTGTTTCCTGGCCATAGACATGAGTTGTCATTTGATTAACGGGATCAAATCATTATGAGAATGATGTGATTGACTTGACCAATTCCGTTAGCTTAGCACTCGATCGTTTAGTATGTTGCTATTGCTTTCTTCATGACTTATACATGTTCCTATGACTATGAGATTATGCAACTCCCGTTTACCGGAGGAACACTTTGTGTGCTACCAAACGTCACAACGTAACTGGGTGATTATAAAGGTGCTCTACAGGTGTCTCCAAAGGTACTTGTTGGGTTGGCGTATTTCGAGATTAGGATTTGTCACTCCGATTGTCGAAGAGGTATCTCTGGGCCCACTCAGTAATACACATCACTATAAGCCTTGCAAGCATTGTGACTAATGAGTTAGTTGTGGGATGATGTATTACGGAACGAGTAAAGAGACTTGCCGGTAACAAGATTGAACTAGGTATCGAGATACCGACGATCGAATCTCGGGCAAGTAACATACCGATGACAAAGGGAACAACGTATGTTGTTATGCGGTTTGACCGATAAACATCTTCGTAGAATATGTGGGAACCAATATGAGCATCCAGGTTCCGCTATTGGTTATTGATCGGAGAGGTGTCTCGGTCATGTCTATATAGTTCTCGAACCCGTAGGGTCCGCACGCTTAATGTTACGATGACAGTTATATTATGAGTTTATATGTTTTGATGTACCGAAGGTTGTTCGGAGTCCCGGATGTGATCACGGACATGACGAGGAGTCTCGAAATGGTCGAGACATAAAGATTGATATACTGGAAGCCTATGTTTGGACATCGGAAGTGTTCCGGATGAAATCGGGATTTTTCTGGAGTACCGGGAGGTTACCGGAACCCCCCGGTAACTTAATGGGCCTTAGTGGGCCTAGGTGGAAGAGAGGACAGGAGGCCAGGGCAGGGCCGCGCACCCCTTCCCCTCCAGTCCGAATAGGACAAGGAGAGGGGGGCGGCGCCCCCCCTTCCTTCATCCCCTTCACCTCTTCCCCCTTTCTCTCCTAGTCCAACATGGAAAAGGGGGGAGTCCTACTCCCGGTAGGAGTAGGACTCCTCCTGGCGCGCCTCTCCTCTAGGCCGGCTGAACCCCCCTTGCTCCTTTATATACGGGGGCAGGGGGCACCTCTAGACACACAATTGATCAACGATCTTTTAGCCGTGTGCGGTGCCCCCCTCCACCATATTACACCTCGATAATATCGTAGCGGTGCTTAGGTGAAGCCCTGCGTCGGTAGAACATCATCATCGTCACCACGCCGTCGTGCTGACGAAACTCTCCCTAAACACTCGGCTGGATTGGAGTTCGAGGGACGTCATCGAGCTGAACGTGTGCTGAACTCGGAGGTGCTGTGCGTTCGGTACTTGATCGGTCGGATCGTGAAGACGTACGACTACATCAACCGCGTTGTGTTAACGCTTCCGCTTTCGGTCTACGAGGGTACGTGGACAACACTCTCCCCTCTCGTTGCTATGCATCACCATGATCTTGCGTGTGCGTAGGAAATTTTTTGAAATCACTACGTTCCCCAACAGTGGCATCCGAGCATGGTTTTATGCGTTGATGTTATATGCACGAGTAGAACACAAGTGAGTTGTGAGCAATATAAGTCATACTGCTTATCAGCATGTCATATTTTGGTTCAGCGGTATTGTGAGATGAAGCGGCCCGGACCGACATTACGCGTACGCTTACGCGAGACTGGTTTCACCGTTGCGAGCACTCGTTGCTTAAAGGTGACTGGCGGGTGTCTGTCTCTCTCACTTTACTTGAACCGAGTGTGGTTACGCCCGGTCCTTGCGAAGGTTAAAACAGCACCAACTTGACAAACTATCGTTGTTGTTTTGATGCGTAGGTAAGAACGGTTCTTGCTAAGCCCGTAGCAACCACGTAAAACTTGCAATAACAAAGTAGAGGACGTCTAACTTGTTTTTGCAGGGCATGTTGTGATGTGATATGGTCAAGACATGATGCTATATTTTATTGTATGAGATGATCATCTTTTGTAACCGAGTTATCGACAAGTGGCAGGAGCCATATGGTTGTCGCTTTATTGTATGCAACAATGGCCATGTAATTGTTTTACTTTATCACTAAGCGGTAGCGATAGTCGTAAAAGCAATAGTTGGTGAGACGACAACGATGCTACGATGGAGATCAAGGTGTCGCGCCGGTGACGATGGTGATGATGACGGTGCTTCGGAGATGGAGATCACAAGCACAAGATGATGATGGCCATATCATATCACTTATATTGATTGCATGTGATGTTTATCTTTTATGCATCTTATCTTGCTTTGATTGACGGTAGCATTATAAGATGATCCCTCACTAAATTATCAAAGTATAAGTGTTCTCCCTGAGTATGCACCGTTGCGAAAGTTCTTCGTGCTGGGACACCACGTGATGATCGGGTGTGATAGGCTCTACGTTCAAATACAACGGGTGCAAAACAGTTGCACACGCGGAATACTCAGGTTAAACTTGATGAGCCTAGCATATAACAGATATGGCCTCGGAACATGGAGACCGAAAGGTCGAGCATGAATCATATAGTAGATATGATCAACATAGTGATGTTCACCATTGAAACTACTCCATCTCACGTGATGATCGGACATGGTTTAGTTGATATGGATCACGTGACCACTTAGAGGATTAGAGGGATGTCCATCTAAGTGGGAGTTCTTAAGTAATATGATTAATTGAACTTGAATTTATCATGAACTTAGTACCTGATAGTATCTTGCTTGTCTATGTTAATTGTAGATAAATGGCCCGTGCTGTTGTTCCGTTGAATTTTAATGCGTTCCTTGAGAAAGCAAAGTTGAAAGATGATGGTAGCAATTACACGGACTGGGTCCGTAACTTGAGGATTATCCTCATTGCTGCACAGAAGAATTACATCCTGGAAGCACCGCTGGGTGCCAGGCCTGCTGCAAGAGCAACACCAGAAGTTATGAACGTCTGGCAGAGCAAAGCTGATGACTACTCGATAGTTCAGTGTGCCATGCTTTACGGCTTAGAACCGGGTCTTCAACGACGTTTTGAACGTCATGGAGCATATGAGATGTTCCAGGAGTTGAAGTTAATATTTCAAGCAAATGCCCGGATTGAGAGATATGAAGTCTCCAATAAGTTCTACAGCTGCAAGATGGAAGAGAATAGTTCTATCAGTGAGCATATACTCAAAATGTCTGGGTATAATAATCACTTGATTCAACTGGGAGTTAATCTTCCGGATGATAGTGTCATTGACAGAATTCTTCAATCACTGCCACCAAGCTACAAGAGCTTCATGATTAACTATAACATGCAAGGGATGAATAAGACAATTGCCGAGCTCTTCGCAATGCTAAAGGCAGCGGAGGTAGAAATCAAAAAGGAGCATCAAGTGTTGATGGTCAATAAGACCACTAGTTTCAAGAAAAAGGGCAAAGGGAAGAAGAAGGGGAACTTCAAGAAGAACAGCAAGCAAGTTGCTGTTCAGGAGAAGAAACCCAAGTCTGGACCTAAGCCTGAGACTGAGTGCTTCTACTGCAAGCAGACTGGTCACTGGAAGCGGAACTGCCCCAAGTATTTGGCGGATAAGAAGGATGGCAAGGTGAACAAAGGTATATGTGATATACATGTTATTGATGTGTACCTTACTAATGCTCGCAGTAGCACCTGGGTATTTGATACTGGTTCTGTTGCTAATATTTGCAACTCGAAACAGGGGCTACGGATTAAGCGAAGATTGGCTAAGGACGAGGTGACGATGCGCGTGGGAAATGGTTCCAAAGTCGATGTGATCGCGGTCGGCACGCTACCTCTACATCTACCTTCAGGATTAGTTTTAGACCTAAATAATTGTTATTTGGTGTCGGCGTTAAGCATGAACATTATATCTGGATCTTGTTTGATGCGAGACGGTTATTCATTTAAATCAGAGAATAATGGTTGTTCTATTTATATGAGTAATATCTTTTATGGTCATGCACCCTTGAAGAGTGGTCTATTTTTGTTGAATCTCAATAGTAGTGATACACAGAATCATAATATTGAAGCCAAAAGATGCAGAATTGATAATGATAGTGCAACTTATTTGTGGCACTGCCGTTTAGGTCATATCGATGTAAAGCGCATGAAGAAACTCCATACTGATGGACTTTTGGAACCACTTGATTATGAATCACTTGGTACATGCGAACCGTGCCTCATGGGCAAGATGACTAAAACACCGTTCTCCGGAACTATGGAGAGAGCAACAGATTTATTGGAAATCATACATACAGATGTATGTGGTCCGATGAATATTGAGGCTTGTGGCGGATATCGTTATTTTCTCACCTTCACAGATGATCTGAGCAGATATGGGTATATCTACTTAATGAAACATAAGTCTGAAACATTTGAAAAGTTCAAAGAATTTCAGAGTGAAGTTGAAAATCATCGTAACAAGAAAATAAAATTTCTACGATCTGATCGCGGAGGAGAATATTTGAGTTATGTGTTTGGTCTTCATTTGAAACAATGCGGAATAGTTTCGCAACTCACGCCACCCGGAACACCACAGCGTAATGGTGTGTCCGAACGTCGTAATCGTACTTTACTAGATATGGTGCGATCTATGATGTCTCTTACTAATTTACCGCTATTGTTTTGGGGTTATGCTTTAGAGACGGCTGCATTCACTCTAAATAGGGCACCATCAAAATCCGTTGAGACGACGCCTTATGAACTGTGGTTTGGCAAGAAACCAAAGTTGTCGTTTCTTAAAGTTTGGGGCTGCGATGATTATGTGAAAAAACTTCAACCTGATAAGCTCGAACCCAAATCGGAGAAATGTTTCTTCATAGGATACCCAAAGGAAACTGTTGGGTACACCTTCTATCACAGATCCGAAGGAAAAAACTTTTGTTGCTAAATTCGGAAATTTTCTGGAGAAGGAGTTTCTCTCGAAAGAAGTGAGTGGGAGGAAAGTAGAACTTGATGAGGTAACTGTACCTGCTCCCTTATTGGAAAGTAGATCATCACAGAAACTAGTTTCTGCGACACATACGCCAATTAGTGGGAAAGTTAATGACAATGATCATGAAACTTCAGATCAAGTTATTACTGAACCTCGTAGGTCAACCAGATTAAGATCCGCACCAGAGTGGTACGGTAATCCTGTTCTGGAGGTTATGTTACTAGACCATGACGAACCTTCGAACTATGAAGAAGCGATGGTGAGCCCAGATTCCGCAAAATGGCTTGAAGCCATGAAATCCGAGATGGGATCCATGTATGAGAACAAAGTATGGACTTTGGTTGACTTGCCCGATGATCGGCAAGCCATTGAAAATAAATGGATCTTCAAGAAGAAGACTGACGCTGACGGTAATGTTACTGTCTATAAAGCTCGATTTGTTGCGAAAGGTTTTCGACAAGTTCAAGGGATTGACTACGACGAGACTTTCTCACCCGTAGCAATGCTCAAGTCTGTCCGAATCATGTTAGCAATTGCCACATTTTATGATTATGAAATTTGGCAAATGGATGTCAAAACTGCATTCCTGAATGGATTTCTGGAAGAAGAGTTGTATATGATGCAACCAGAAGGTTTTGTCGATCCAAAGGAAGCTAACAAAGTGTGCAAGCTCCAGCGATCCATTTATGGACTGGTGCAAGCCTCTCGGAGTTGGAATAAACGCTTTGATAGTGTGATCAAAGCATTGGGTTTTATACAGACTTTTGGAGAAGCCTGTATTTACAAGAAAGTGAGTGGGAGCTCAGTAGCATTTCTGACATTATATGTGGATGACATATTGCTAATTGGAAATGATATAGAATCTCTGGATAGCATAAAGGGATACTTGAATAAGAGTTTTTCAATGAAAGACCTCGGTGAAGCTGCATACATATTGGGCATCAAGATCTATAGAGATAGATCAAGACGCTTAATTGGACTTTCACAAAGCACATACCTTGACAAAGTTTTGAAGAAGTTCAAAATGGATCAAGCAAAGAAAGGGTTCTTGCCTGTACTACAAGGTGTGAGATTGAGTAAGACTCAATGCCCGACCACTGCAGAAGATAGAGAGAAGATGAAAGATGTTCCCTATGCTTCAGCCATAGGCTCTATCATGTATGCAATGCTGTGTACCAGACCTGATGTGTGCCTTGCTATAAGTTTAGCAGGGAGGTACCAAAGTAATCTAGGAGTGGATCACTGGACAGCGGTCAAGAACATCCTGAAATACCTGAAAAGGACTAAGGATATGTTTCTCATTTATGGAGGTGACAAAGAGCTCATCGTAAATGGTTACGTTGATGCAAGCTTTGACACTGATCCAGACGATTCTAAATCGCAAACCGGATACGTGTTTACATTGAACGGTGGAGCTGTCAGTTGGTGCAGTTCTAAGCAAAGTGTCGTGGCGGGATCTACGTGTGAAGTGGAGTACATAGCTGCTTCAGAAGCAGCAAATGAAGGAGTCTGAATGAAGGAGTTCATATCCGATCTAGGTGTCATACCTAGTGCATCGGGACCAATGAAAATCTTTTGTGACAATACTAGTGCAATTGCCTTAGCAAAGGTATCAAGATTTCACAAGAGAACCAAGCACATCAAAAGACGCTTCAATTCCATCCGGGATTTAGTCCAGGTGGGAGACATAGAAATTTGCAAGATACATACGGATCTGAATGTTGCAGACCCGTTGACTAAGCCTCTTCCACGAGCAAAACATGATCAGCACCAAGACTCCATGGGTGTAAGAATCATTACTGTGTAATCTAGATTATTGACTCTAGTGCAAGTGGGAGACTGAAGGAAAAAATATGCCCTAGAGGCAATAATAAAGTTATTATTTATTTCCTTATATCATGATAAATGTTTATTATTCATGCTAGAATTGTATTAACCGGAAACATAATACATGTGTGAATACATAGACAAACAGAGTGTCACTAGTATGCCTCTACTTGACTAGCTCGTTGATCAAAGATGGTTGTGTTTCCTAGCCATAGACATGAGTTGTCATTTGATTAACGGGATCACATCATTAGGAGAATGATGTGATTGACTTGACCCATTCCATTAGCTTAGCACTCGATCGTTTAGTATGTTGCTATTGCTTTCTTCATGACTTATACATGTTCCTATGACTATGAGATTATGCAACTCCCGTTTACTGGAGGAACACTTTGTGTGCTACCAAACGTCACAACGTAACTGGGTGATTATAAAGGTGCTCTACAGGTGTCTCCAAAGGTACTTGTTGGGTTGGCGTATTTCGAGATTAGGATTTGTCACTCCGATTGTCGGAGAGGTATCTCTGGGCCCACTCAGTAATACACATCACTATAAGCCTTGCAAGCATTGTGACTAATGAGTTAGTTGCGGGATGATGTATTACGGAACGAGTAAAGAGACTTGCCGGTAACGAGATTGAACTAGGTATCGAGATACCGACGATCGAATCTCGGGCAAGTAACATACCGATGACAAAGGGAACAACGTATGTTGTTATGCGATTTGACCGATAAAGATCTTCGTAGAATATGTGGGAACCAATATGAGCATCCTGGTTCCGCTATTGGTTATTGACCGGAGAGGTGTCTCGGTCATGTCTACATAGTTCTCGAACCCGTAGGGTCCGCACGCTTAACGTTACGATGGCAGTTATATTATGAGTTTATATGTTTTGATGTACCGAAGGTTGTTCGGAGTCCCGGATGTGATCACGGACATGACGAGGAGTCTCAAAATGGTCAAGACATAAAGATTGATGTATTGGATGCCTATGTTTGGACATCGGAAGTGTTCCGGATGAAATCGGGATTTTTCCGGAGTACCGGGAGGTTACCGGAACCCCCTGGTAACTTAATGGGCCTTAGTGGGCCTAGGTGGAAGAGAGGAAAGGAGGCCAGGGCAGGGCCGCGCGCCCCTTCCCCCCCCCCCCCAGTCCGAATAGGACAAGGAGAGGGGGGCGGCGCCCCCCCTTCCTTCCTCCCCTCCACCTCTTCGCCCTTTCTCTCCTAGTCCAACATGGAAAAGGGGGGGAGTCCTACTCCCGGTAGGAGTAGGACTCCTCCTGGCGCGCCTCTCCTCTAGGCTGGCCGAACCCCCCGCCTTGCTCCTTTATATACGGGGGCAGGGGGCACCTCTAGACACACAATTGATCAACGATCTTTTAGCCGTGTACGGTGCCCCCCTCCACCATATTACACCTCGATAATATCATAGCGGTGCTTAGGCAAAGCCTTGCGTCGGTAGAACATCATCATCGTCACCACGCCGTCGTGCTGACGAAACTCTCCCTCAACACTCGACTGGATCAGAGTTCGAGGGACGTCATCGAGCTGAACGTGTGCTGAACTCGGAGGTGCCGTGCGTTCGGTACTTGATCGGTCGGATCGTGAAGACGTACGACTACATCAACCGCGCTGTGTTAACGCTTCCGCTTTCGGTCTACGAGGGTACGTGGACAACACTCTCCCCACTCGTTGCTATGCATGACCATGATCTTGCGTGTGCGTAGGAATTTTTTTGAAATTACTACGTTCCCCAACAGGTTGAACTTAAGCATAATGCACAAACATCAAAACACAAGCACTTCTTATTTGTTCTAGAATCTTCCGTATCAGAATTGCCCGAATGTTTTTCTACATGATTTGCCATTATTTGTTTTTTTACTTTATGTCTTACGATGCACAATTCCATGAATCTTAAAATAGATTAGCTTTCTTATAAAAACTAGATGATTTTGAATGAAATGAACTATAAGAATTAAACGAACATCTACATCATGCATATATGACTCAAAGCTTGCATGCTATAATGTGGTATTTATTCATAATTTGGTTGCCAAATCTCATGCGTGCAATGCACGTGTACCTTACTCTAGTCTAAATGGTGTTTGTGTGTGTGTTGTGCGTGTTGAGGTGCAAATTGTCTTATTTTTGGGTACACGTTAAGCTTCTTCTTCCGAAATTTCAAGCCACGCCTTGTTATGCCGCAAATTCTAGCTAGCGTCTCTGTCTATCGTGCTGCGAAACTCCCGCCTCTTCAACCCACGCCTTGTTAGCCCGAAATATTTAAGATATATCTTTGTCTCGTTGTGCTCGGACAACTCCCTCTCAACCCGCGCCTTGCTATTCCAAAATTACAACGCGCGCGAAAACTCCCACCTCCTGTGAAATCCCGACACGCGAAATGCCCGTGGTACCCTTGAACCGAAAGAACCGCCTCAAATTGGTGGGGGTACTTTTGTAACTTACCCCACATTTCGGACAAGCGCGTCTCTAAGCCATGGTTCCCCACTGCCATCCATCCGCCCACCCATTCGTACACCGAGGCCCGCGAAAACCTGCGACGAAACCCCACACCCTTCTCCGCGTCCGCCACCCAGCCGGAGCCTCTTCCCCGACGACGTCGTCCACAGCAACACCTCGACGTCCCTCATCCACCGTACCGGATGAGGATCCATCGTCGATCTCATTGTCCCGCCGGTTCAGCCACCCCGTCCTCCACCTCCAAGGAGCTGCCCCGACGTTCCCCTCGTCTTTCGCGCCACCTCCATTCCCACACCGCCGTCTTCACATGCACCACCGGAAGAGCATCATCATCACCGTTTCCTCGGATGAAAGCTGCGGCCTAATCGGCGCCACCAAAGAGGTTGTACACTAATCGCCGCATTTTCTTCTTGATTCGATCTCACGGTGCTGCCGCGCTCGGTCCCGAGCCGACACGGCGCGACTCCATCCACGGCGGCGTCGCCGGCCACTTCCTCCACTACGTCGCTCCCTCGGCGGCGACGTCCACATCGGTAGGAGCTGCTGCTGCTCTGCTCTTGCTCTCGGTCCCCTGCCTGGTCTGCTCTTGCTATTGCTCTAGCTCGCGTTGCTGCTCTCGCTCTTGCTCTTGCTTGCGATGCTACTCCCGATTTAGCTACACTTAAGTCGACTAAATCGACTTTTGGGTCAGTCGA
>NC_057802.1:369086443-369090111 GCF_018294505.1 Triticum aestivum
AGGGTTCAGGATGGGGGCGGTGGTCGCCGGCGGTGGCGGGGCGGTGGCGTGGGGATCGCCGGAGAAAAAGCTCAGCACGGGGGGGCCTAGAGGGATGGCCGGGGCGGCGGCGGACCGGCGGTGGGGAGTGTTTTCAGGGCGGGCGGGGCGGCGCACCGCCGGCCACGGGCGGCGGGGGGCTGCTGTTTGGCCGGTGGTGGCTGGCGGCTTAGGGGGGTGGAGTTTGAAGATGAACCGCAGGCCCTTGATTTCGTATCCAAAGGCTGCAAAATCGACTGACCAGAGATGAAAAAGTCAGTCGACCGACGTGTAGCCTCACCTTGCTAGTGCGTTCAGTTTCGACAGCAAAATTTAGTTTCGACAGTTAAGTTCAGTTTCGACAGTTAAGTTCAGTTTCGACAGTTAAATTTAGTTTCGACAGTTAAGTTCAGAGATGAGCGGCTGATGTATTTTACATCTAGCACTTTGTGGTTATGTATTTTACGTCATGTATTGGAGATGCTATTAGAATTCCACTCAGGTTAACGTTGTTCATTGTCTCTCTTATCCTGCTTCAGCCTCGGCGTCGTACAACTCACCGGAGCTGCACCAATGACGAAACCCTCCATCACAGCGGAGCAGTACCTCGGGCTCCATCTCTAGACACCTAAGATCTTCTTCCCCTCCTCCGACAGCCAAGTCAGCCGGAGCATCCCCACCGGCCAACCCAATCACGCTGAGATCGACATGGCTTCGCCAAAGAGGTTGTACACTTGTTGCATCTCTTTTTTACTCTACATGTTATATATATTGTCCACTGAGCACTCGTAGTACGATTATTTTATCCTACTATATGACAAGCAGTGAGGTACCAGGCAACTTAGCTATCCGTGATGGACTCTCTTGAACGCCATCATTATTTATCTCTGCGCGTTTGAGCTGTGCATTTGTCGATGGGCCTGGGAGTTGAGCTAGTATGGCAGTGGCCTGGGTCCAAAGTAATAGAAGTAGCACAAAAACATTTTTTTAGTGTAGGACTTTCCTTGCTCAAGCCTGCCTACTAGAATCGCCAGTGCTTGAGAGGAAAAGTGAATGAAAAACATCGGAATTGGAAAGTTTCCTATGGTACTACTTTTCATGAATTTGGTGCAAAGGAATGGAGCAAAGGAAAACTGTAGGATTTGTTCCTTTAGTGTCTCCTTGAAAGAAAGTCCGTAGTAATTCTAATTTCCACTTCTCCTCCTTTTCATATTCCTATTCATCAAGCACAAGACTAAGAGATAGTAGCATAATAGCATTATAACCGTACATTTTCTTGTGGTTTGACTTAATCTCACCATGCTTTTTTGCATCCTGTGATCTTCCAATTGTTGTGAATGAAACACCCAGATTGGCAGAAATCTTGTGTTTTTAAATTCTCTGTTTTGCACGTGCATTCCTATCCTATTCCTGTCTATTTCCTATCCCTGCATTGTTAGAATCCTCAAATTCAAACAAGCCCTTACTCAATTACTTCTGTTACAGATATGTGTCAAAGAAAACCTTGTGTGGTTTGTCCTGCTCCTGCGGCGCCGTGTTCCACCCCAGCTCAGTTGCTCCAACGATGGAAGGGTTCACCACAGCAGGGATCCGCTCTCCAGACTGTCTTTCGCCGCCTCAGATCTTCTTCCCTGCCACCGGCAGCAACGGCAACTGCATTACCATCATCAACTGAGCAGATGACCTTGAGGACTACACGGGTCCGCAAGAGAGGTCGCACTCTTCCGTGTCTGCTTACGTTATGCGTCGCTTAATATGATGACATGCTACATTATCGTCGTGTTCACCTATTAGACTCCGAGTCAGGTCCAAACTAATGCTGAAACTTGAGTTTTTAAATGGTTGTGGGGTACATATTGGGGCAGCAATCAGTACTATCTGTCTACTATCTGGTTAATCTCCGGTGTCTACTATGAGTTTCATGTTGGGTGCAAACAAACATTAAAGGAGCAATTATCTGTATTTTTTAACTAAAGCTATTATCTGCCTGCTATCATTAGTTTTGGGTCTATCCACAGTTTGCTACCATTACTCTGGATTTGTGCATGCACTCCTTACATAATCTCACTATGTTTTATTCCTATGCATGCCAGTTATTGTACACAATGGAACTGATCATGTAGAGCAAAAGAGACGAGCCTTGCGTGGCAATAAAATTTCATGCAGACGTCGTTCCATGGTGGGCGCAAAGGCAGCCCCCCTCCACCCATTTCGGATCGTAATCAAGAGGAAGATAACTGTTCTGAGGGGGATTCAGAAGGAGAAGACCACTCCTATTTACCCCATGAGGTCTTCTCTCTAACTTGGCATGCTGATGTTGGTAATATCATGCATATGATGCCTTGCATTGCTTACTGTATACATTAAAGATGTCATCTGCTTAGTTTAGACATGCTTTGTGTCAATGCCATCTGTTTAGTTTCTTTATCGTATATGTGAATCATGCAATGCCATCTTGTCTAGCCAGGCATCATATATGTGAATTTTGCAATGCCACCCTGGTTAGCCAGTCATCTTATATGTGAATTATATCATGCCATCATTTTTATATTACGTGTTAAATTTGTCAACAATTTTAGTACATTCAATTACTCTTCCTGTGCATCAGCCATTCGGCACGGTCATGGAAAAATCTGGAGTGGAAACAAGGTCTTTGTCATGACCGGTTTTTCAATAAAATAATTATTGAGAAACCAATCCCTGTTACGGACCAGCGAGGAAGAATTCCTTCTCACTGATAGACAATACATTGGTCACAGAAGAAAAATACCAGGAGTACTAAATATAATACAAAGTTGAGTAGAGACTGCCCAACAATTTATTACATGCACGCCGATAAAACAATACGGCGGATAGGGTGGCAAACTTCTAACTCGCGATAATAACGGTGGTGGAAATATCATCGCGAAGCGAGTGACATGATTCCAGAAAACTACAACTCATCGAGCGTCGAAGTGAGGCTCGAGAAGACTTATTGCGGGTGGCGGAAGCGTAAACGATACAAGTGACCAATATCCGGGATCGCGCAGGACTGACTGGGACTCCTCTAGGCGTCGGACGCGCTATCAAACTCTTCATCGAAGAGATCGCCTTCGTCAACACCTGGCCAAATCAACAAGCCAGGTGAGTACTATGAAAGTACTCGCAAGACAGTTCGGACATAAGGTATAACAAATGCAAACATGAAGCACATGAATAAGTTAACCAGTGCGATCAGACACAGAGATAATAAATACTGGGTGCCAAGCGAGGGTCTGAATGACGCCTCGAGCGGAAACTGCAGAATAGTAATACTGGTGCCAAACGAGTGTCTGAAAGACTCCTCGAGAGGAAAATGCGGAATAATAATACAGGTGCCAAACGAGTGTCTGAAAGACTCCTCGAGCGGAAAATGCGGAATAATAATACAGGTGCCAAACGAGTGTCTGAAAGACTCCTCGAGCGGAAAATGCGGAATAATAATACAGGTGCCAAGCGAGTGTCTGAAAGACTCCTCGAGCGGAAAATGCGGAATAATAATACGGGTGCCAAACGAGTGTCTGAAAGACTCCTCGAGCGGAAAATGCGGAATAATAATACAGGTGCCAAACGAGTGTCTGAAAGACTCCTCGAGCGGAAAATGCAGAACAATAATGCCACAGTCGGGCGTC
>NC_057802.1:369090121-369143038 GCF_018294505.1 Triticum aestivum
CCTCGAGCGGAAAATGCGGAATAATAATACAGGTGCCAAACGAGTGTCTGAAAGACTCCTCGAGCGGAAAATGCGGAATAATAATACAGGTGCCAAACGAGTGTCTGAAAGACTCCTCGAGCGGAAAATGCGGAATAATAATACAGGTGCCAAACGAGTGTCTGAAAGACTCCTCGAGCGGAAAATGCGGAATAATAATACAGGTGCCAAACGAGTGTCTGAAAGACTCCTCGAGCGGAAAATGCAGAACAATAATGCCACAGTCGGGCGTCGGGGCGACACCACATAAAGGGCTTATAACAGAAAGTAAAGACAGTGCATGCCGCAGTCGGACGTCTGAGCTACATCACATAAAGGGCTTATAACGAAAGTGAGAAACGAGTACACGCCACAGTCGGACGTCTGCGCGACGTCTCATAAAGGGCTTATATTGTAACACAACAATACAATAATTCGGGAATATAAATTATCACAAGCACGAGACAAATATAATGTTAGTCCATCCACAGGAATAACAATGAAATTGAATTTACCACTTGAGCTTGTTCACCGGGGGCAAGTTTTTCACACGGATAGATTTGGATATAAAGTCTACATTACTGATCATGGATACGATGATTTGGAAAGAATTGACTCTGCAGAGTTTGTACTTAACCACAGCCAACGGATTTCAGTAGTCACGGGGACTAGTTCCGTCTACGGTGTTCTGGAAGGAACACGTCTAACCAGTACACACCCAATTTAACCATCCGAAGCCAGGGATCACCCTCGGCAACATTCAGGAAAAACCCTGAGTCGGGGAGGCTACAACCTCGCGTAGCATGGGATCAAATTTCTATACGCGCGCTATAAGGGGGTGCCCCCCCTCTCGGTCCCAACCGGAAACACCCATGCCCCCTGACCGAATGACTGGCTTTAATCCTGGGCCAAGGTACCATCATCCCGGCCTCTCTGTTTGGTGTGTACACGGAAAGAGGTTACCAACTTACTAAACCGTATCCTGGCAATGAGACATGTGGTAGCACGGAAAGGGGAAGGGACGATAACACGGCTCCAACCATGTTAACGTCGAAAAAGTCGGATGACACAAGGCTGGCATGCTACAACAGTACCACCTTGCTGCCCTTCATGTCACCACATGATTAGGCCACCTCTCATCAGAGGTCATCGCAACTTTGGAACATGCGGGAAAAGATCGATAACGTGGCTCCAACCACGTTAACGTCGAAGAGAGTCGGATGACGCAAGGCTGGCATGCTACAACAGTACCACCTTGCTGCCCTTCATGTCACTACATGATTAGGCCACCTCTCATCAGAGGTCATCGCATCTTCGGAACAACCGGGTCGTTGCCTTACAAGCAACGAGGTAATTATCGACACTCACATGCCACGCACAAACTTTCACATGAACATGCAAAACATCTGCCATATCAAATGTTCAAACATGCTTGCCTGGTTCGGAGAGGTCGGAGTCTAGCTCGGCGAAGTTCGCGGCTCCGTCCCCTCTCCCGGAACCTACGGCAATCACGAAACGGGGTACTAACGCGAAAACCAACACATGCACAGAAACTTTGCCAAATATTTTTCAAATAAATCCCATAAAAAACTAGACAAAATTTGGAGATTGACAGAAAAAGAATCACTCAAAAATACCCTTTCATTAAAAAGTTATAAAGGTTTCTGTCCAGGGACCTTTCTGTAATGAAACAGAAAAGTTCCAGGGTTTTAACTGAGAAAACAGAAAACGCTTCGGCTGGGAATGCGCAAGCGCAAGGAGAAAACGTATTTTGCCCGAAGGCGGCAATAGAAAACGGTTCAGGGAAATAAAACAGAGGCTGACACGCGGGGCCCGCATGTCAGGTTTGAAAACTCGCCGGCGCCCGAAGACGGCGGTGGACGCCGGCGTCGAACCACGGCGAGTTAGGAGAAACGGAGGGTACCAAGAGCTTCAGTGTCTTCTTCCGCGTCGGTCGGTGGTGGACTCGTCCAACGGGGAGCACCACGTCGACGGCGACACTATCTCCGGCGGACGGCGGTTCGGGTGAGGTTGGGGAACTCTGGTGGAGGGCTGCGAAGTACGAATTGAGGCGCGGGTCAGAACGGGTGATGCAAGGAGAAGCTACTGGCAAGAGAATGGGGGCTGCGGAGCACACACGGGGGCGAATCGGGCTAGATCCCGTGGCGGATCGCGGCGGCCGGAGTCGAGGAAGGAGACCTCCTCGGGGCTCTTCAAGTGGCTAGGCGTGCTCTAGGGGAAGTGTAGGGCTGGTGGGTGCTCGAGTTGAAGCTCGGGGCCCCTATTTATAGGCAGATCGACGGGGTGGCCGTGAACGAGAATCTCCGTCGAGCGATTACGGCGGAGCAGTGGGTTGGCAGGGGGTTTGAGCGGTCGAGCAGCATCAGTGGATGTTACGGGACTCGTTTTGCAGCTAAACGGAGCTGGCCCTGGCGTAATGGCGTCTGCTCACGGTGAGGTGACCGCACGGGCTCAACGGCGGCAGAGAGCGCGCTCCGCGCCCTGGGGTTCACGACGAGAGCAGCAGCGCATTCGGGGGAGTGGACGGCCACGCGGCGGGCTCCGGTGGTTTGGGCGGCGCTGGGTGGAGTCGGCGGCGCCGTGTCTCCCGCTGGCGTCCGCAAAGCCGCCGCCGGCGTCGGTCACGGGGCGGCGCACCTTCTGCTGCTCGTCGCCGACGCCCGCAAGATGCCAGGCACTCGTGCGGTGCAGGAACAAGTGGGCGAGGACGAGGAGCAAGGCGACGCGAGGGTACTGGCGAGATCGACGCCCGTTTCTGAAGAAAACGACAGCAGCCACTGCAGTGTTGTCTGAACTTAACTGAAACTTGACATGACCATGCACTTCAGGTGTTCGACAGTAGGTTTTGGTAAAGAGATAAATTTTTCTGGAGCTGTAACTTGGTGAGATGATCACTCAAAGCACCCAGGGGCTGCATGAATTTACTTGGAATTTTTGGAGAAAGTTTTGAATGAATTTCACCAAATTTGGCAAATCTGGTCCAAACTTGCAGTTGATGTAGTTTGAAATTTTTGAACTGGAGACCAGTGGATCTTCATGGTTCCAGGTCGAGGGTTCAAAGGACTAGGAGGGGAAAGAAGTTTGGGGCCAAAAATCAAAACAGAAAAAGGGGTTCCTTTGTAAATCCCCAAGAGCTATAAGAGAAGACATAAATTTGTTTGAATAGAATTTGAATGAAAAAGATCACATGGGGAGGTTCAACTTGCTGGATTTGATGCAAATCATGATCCAAAGGTGAGGGAAGGTTTAGGAGAGAGGATTTGCACTTATGCCATGGCAAGAAGGAATAGTTGAAAGTGGCAAAGGACTTTCCAAAAGCCATAGTGCATTCTCAAAAATATTTCAAAGGTTATTTTCTCAAATGAAAAACATTTTGTCTTGAGTCCAATGAAAAGCAAGAACCTCCAAGACCAAAGGAAGATCTTGGGTGAATCCAAATAAAAATTTTGCCATAAAGAAAAATATTTGAGAGTGAGAGTTCTCTTGAAGAAAATTTTTAAATCACTCCCTTCAAGTCAAATAAACCTTTTGAAAAATCCAATAAAAACTTGGGTGTCACAACACCTACCCCCTTAGGAAAAATCTCGTCCTCGAGATTTCTGCTGGTCCTCAAATAGATATGGATACTCTGCTCGGAGGAAATCTTCCCTTTCCCATGTGGCTTCATCCTCGGTGTGGTTGCTCCACTGGACCCTGAAAAACTTTGTCATTTTCTGACGGGTCCTCCGTTCAGACTCTTCTAAAATCTTTACTGGCCTTTCTCTGTAGGTGAGATCTGGTTGCATATCAATGTCTTCATGAGGTACATGTTTCTCCGGGTTACTCACACATTTCCTCAACTGCGAGACGTGGAATACGTCATGGACGTCTGATAGCTCCTTGGGTAGGTCTAGTTGGTAGGCTACCGTGCCTCTTCGTGCCTTCACACAAAATGGTCCAATAAATCTTGGGGCTAGTTTCCCCTTTATTTTGAACCGTTGCAGACCCCTCATAGGAGATACTCGGAGGTATACGGAATCACCAGGTTCAAAGCTGACCTCACGATGCTTCTGATCATAGTAGCTCTTTTGTCGGCTCTGTGCTGTCTTGAGTCTGTCCCTGATTTGTTTAACTTTTTCCTCGGCCTCCTTAAGCATATCTGGGCCGAAGATACGGCTGTCACCTGTTTCTGACCAATTCAATGGGGTACGACACCTCCGTCCGTACAATGCTTCAAAGGGTGCCATTTGCAAGCTGGCTTGGTAACTGTTGTTGTACGCAAATTCGGCATAGGGCAAACTCTCTTCCCAACTGGATCCATAGGTGAGTACATAGGCTCTTAGCATATCTTCTAGGATTTGGTTTACACGCTCTGTTTGTCCATCTGTCTGAAGGTGGTATGCTGTACTGAAAGTCAGTTGTGTGCCCAGAGCTTGTTGTAGGTGTTCCCAAAATTTGGAGACGAATTGGGTGCCTCGGTCTGATATTATAGTCTTTGGGACTCCGTGCAAGCAAACTATACGGGAGAGATAGAGTTTTGCCAGTCTTTGTGTGGAGTAGGTAGTCTTCACGGGAATGAAGTGAGCAACCTTGGTTAGTCGGTCTATGATGACCCAGATGGCGTCATTCCCACGCTGTGATCGGGGTAATCCGACAATGAAGTCCATTCCGATTTCATCCCATTTCCACTCCGATATCCTGTTAGGCTGGAGTAGTCCTGCTGGCTTTTGGTGCTCGGCCTTGATGCGCTGACATGAATCGCAACAAGTAATGAATGTGGCTATATCTCTTTTCATACCGTGCCACCAAAATCTTTCCTGTATGTCCTTGTACATTTTGGTTCCTCCAGGATGGATCGAGTATGGGGCGGTGTGGCTTTCCGTCAAGATCTGTTGCTTGAGTTCCTCAATGTTAGGTACGCAAAGCCTGTCCCGGTACCATAATGTTCCTTCACTGTCCGTGACGAATTCTGAAGTCTTACTACGGTTCATTTTCTTCTTTATGCCTTCGATACTGGGATGTCCCTGTTGAGCCTTCTTGATTTGTTCCACTAGGGTGGGTTGTATCTCCAGGTTCGATATGGTGCCCTCAGAGACTAACATCATGTTGAGCCGAGTGAACTCTCGCTGAAACTCAGGCCTCAAGTTTTGCTGACCGTCACTGTCGGGGCTGGGGTTTCGACTAAGGGCATCGGCCACTACATTTGCCTTCCCTGGGTGGTAGTGAATACCGACGTCATAGTCCTTGACCAGTTCCAACCAGCGTCGTTGGCGTAAATTCAGCTCTGGCTGTGTGAAGATATATTTGAGGCTCTTATGGTCCGTATATATTTCACAACGATTTCCCAACAGGAAGTGCCTCCACTCCTTGAGTGCATGTATAACTGCTGCTAGTTCCAAGTCATGTGTTGGGTAATTTTCCTCATGTTTTCGCAGCTGTCTGGAGGCATATGCGACAACTCTGCCATCCTGCATTAGCACACATCCGAGACCTTTTCGGGACGCGTCACAATATACTTCAAAACTCTTGTGTATGTCTGGTACGGTTAAGACTGGTGCGGTTGTTAGCCTCTTCTTGAGTTCTTGGAAGCTCTGCTCACATGCTTCTGTCCATACGAATTTCTTGTCCTTCTTGAGTAACTGTGTTATAGGTTTTGCCACAGTGGAGAATCCTTCAATAAATCTCCTGTAATACCCGGCCATTCCTAGGAAACTCCGCACATCTGTGACGTTCGCGGGTGGCTTCCAGTCTAGTATGGCCTTGACCTTTTCTGGGTCTACGGCTACGCCTTCTTGGTTCAGTATATGGCCTAAGAAACCAACTTGTCTTAGCCAAAATTCGCATTTGCTAAACTTGGCGTACAACTAATGCTTCCTCAATTCTCCCAAAACCACTCTGAGGTGCTCAGCATGCTCTTCGGGTGTCCTTGAGTAAACCAGAATGTCGTCAATGAATACCACCACAAATTTGTCCATGAATTTCATGAATACTTTGTTCATGAGGTGGACGAAATATGCGGGGGCGTTCGTTAGACCAAAAGGCATCACTGTGAACTCGTATAACCCATATCTAGAAGTGAATGCTGTCTTGGGGATATCCTCTGTTCGTACCTTCAGTTGATGGTATCCTGATCTCAAATCAATCTTTGAAAATACTTTAGCTTGTGCGAGCTGGTCAAACAAATCATTTATCCGTGGCATCGGGTATTTGTTTTTGATGGTGACCATATTGAGGGCTCGATAGTCTATGCATAGTCTCAGTGTCCCATCCTTCTTCTTGGCGAACAATACGGGCGAACCCCATGGTGAGGAGCTGGCTCGTATAAACCCCTTGTCCAGTAATTCCTTTATCTGCTTCTTCAACTCCACCAATTCTGAGGGTGCCATTCTATACGGCTTCTTATAAATGGGAGCGGTGCCAGGTGCTAATTCAATGCTGAATTCGATCTCTCGGTCTGGTGGCATACCTAGTAGTTCTTCCGGGAACACATCAGGGAACTCGCATACCACTGGCACTTTTCTTAATTCTGCGATGTCCATCTTGTTCAGTTTTGGTTTCTGTGATCGTGGCCTTTCTTGAGCGGAAACTCTTATTGTCTTGCCGTGATGGTGAGTGAGAATCACTGTCCGATTGAAACAGTCGATGAATCCTTTGTTGGTGGTTAACCAGTCCATTCCTAAAATGACATCCAGTCCTTTACTTTCCAACACGATGAGATTCGCGTGGAATGGTAGTCCTTCGAACTCAATGACCACTCCTTGGCAGTAACCCTGAGCAATTTGCTTATTTCCGGGGGACTTGATGATCATAGATTTTTCCAAGGGGAGTATCGGAAAACCATGTCGCGAAACAAAACTCTTCGAATCGAACGAATGGGAAGCTCCAGAATCAAAAAAAACCGTGGCAGGTACTGTGTTGACAGGGAACGTACCGAGCACGATGTCTGGGGCATTCTGCGCTTCTTCCCTGGTCACATGGTTCAAGTGACCCTTCCTGTGGTTGTTGCTGGGATTGAAGTTGTTGCGCTTGGGGGCTGGATTGTTCCCACCATTGTTTGGCTTGGGTGCCGTGTCTCTTGGCTTCGGGCACTGTTTAGCGTAATGCCCTTGCTGACCACAAGCATAGCAGGTGACCCCTGGACGGTATGTGAACTCCTTGTCTCTGGCATGAAATTGTCCGACGGGTCTTGGCTCAGTAGTCGTGGATCTCCTCGTGTCTGTCCTTGGGACCTCAGTCTTGCCTCGGTTGCTGCGGGCAAGAGTCGTCTTGTCCCTCTTCCGCTTGCGGATATCTTCCAGACTACGGCGCTCATTTTCCAGGGTGATGGCCTTGTCCACCAGCGTCTTAAAATCCGGAAAGGTGTGTACAATCAGTTGGCATCTTAATGCTGGTGCCAGGCCGTCCAGGAATTTTTCCATCTTCTTGCTTTCTGTCATGTGCTCGTCGTAGGCATAACGAGACAGTTGGGTAAACTGGCCGTTGTATTCTGTGACGGTCATGCCTCTTTGCTTCAGGTCATCAAACTCTCTCTTCTTGATCTTTAGGATGCTCCTGGGAATGTGTGCCCCACGGAAGCCTTCCTTGAATTCTTCCCAGGTGATGTTGTGTTCCCTGGGGTGCATGTGTAGGAAGTTTTCCCACCATGCTGCGGCTGCTCCAGTAAGGTAGTGTGGTGCATAAAGCACCTTCTCCTGATCTGAGCATTGAGCGATAATCAGTTTCCTTTCAATCTCGCGAAGCCAATCATCGGCTTCCAGTGGCCTGTCGGTGTGAGCAAAAGTTGAGGGGCGAGTCTTCTGTAACTCAGATAACTTGGAATGTGGTTGATAGGGTTCACGGTGGTTTCCCATGTTTATGACATGGTTCATCATCTCCTGGTGCTGTTGCTGGCTTTGCTCGAAGAGATGGCATACTTGAGATAGTGCCGCTTCGCTGTCCTGTTGGCTGGACTGACCCTGAGTGAAATTGTTGCTGGTCTGTGTTCCGTAAACCTCTTCTGGCTGATTGGGCATAGAGCGAGTCCAAGGGCGAGACATTTTTCCAGTCTGGGGTATCATTTGCAAAACCCATGAGAAAAACCGTGTAGCGCAGGAAAACCCTTGCAAAGGCAATAATCAAAAAGGCTTCAAGGTTTTCAAAGAAACACAAATAATTTTCACGGAGAAGAAGTGCTTAACACAAATCTTACATGCGAAAGCAAACACAAGATACAGCAGTCAGGTTGTGCGTACACAATCCTGACATGTTATTAAAAGCTAGCGTACTACTCCGGAAGGCAGCAAACACACAAACTAGCGTACAGATAAAAACAACACATCATACAAGCAGGCATAACACGCGGCTACTCGGTGCTCTCAGTCGGAGATGGTGAAGATCTCCTTCCCCTTGCCGAGGGCAAGGCTCAGCGGTCCAGGAGAATCAACCTCCTCCTCTCTAGCTAGTTCCTGGCGTGCGACGCTGCGCTGCGGTGATGGTGTGGGGGCGACTGGCGGTAGAGCGCGTGCGGTAGGCGGTGCGGCTCTGACTGGAGTAGGAGCGATGACTCGGTCGAACTCCTCAGTGGTAGGCAGACGGCGAGCAGTGGCCAAAACGGCCGGTGCATACGAGGCTGAAGACGAGACGAAAGTCAGAGGCGGCGCCGTGTGGAGAAGCTCCTTCCTGCTGGCAGGACCGCCCCGGACTAAGTCCATGCGGCAGCCACAAGATCATCTACGAGGTTGTCGAAAGACTCCTCCAGAGCCTTGAGATACTCCACAACCATCTCGATGGCTTCATCTCGCTCTCCTCGATGGCAGGCGAACGCATAGTGGCTGGTGTAAGGCACATGGCATGGGAGGTAGCGGTAGCGACGAGTCTTCATCGTAGGAAGGATGTCCCGAAGGCGAGCTATCGCCTCACGGGCAGCCATCTGCATGGCATGCCTCTCCGTAGGCATGGCCCTTCCCGTAAAACGGAAATGGCGTGCAGCTGAACGTCCTCCCTTGAACTGCACCACAGCCTGGTGCATAGACACGTCGTCACTGAGCTTGTGCTGATAGAGTGTGAACTCCGGGCGAGCTGCTGGCCCGATCGCGAGCTTGGTGATGGAGACGAGGAGCTTGAAAAACCCCTCGGGCACGTTGGTGAACACTCGATTCTCACAGCCGCTGCCAGCCATCTACAAAAGTAGGAAAAAATTCTGAGTAGTCATGTCGTAAATTTTATGATGACCAACAGAAAATAGCTACAATTGCAAAATGCTGAAGAAGCACTAAAGACGCTAATAACCGATTAGCGATCGCACCTAGTGGCTTCCTACAGTCAGCCAGGCTCTGATACCAAGCTTGTCACGACCGGTTTTTCAATAAAATAATTATTGAGAAACCAATCCCTGTTACGGACCAGCGAGGAAGAATTCCTTCTCACTGATAGACAATACATTGGTCACAGAAGAAAAATACCAGGAGTACTAAATATAATACAAAGTTGAGCAGAGACTGCCCAACAATTTATTACATGCACACCGATAAAACAATACGGCGGATAGGGTGGCAAACTTCTAACTCACGATAATAACGGTGGTGGAAATATCATCGCGAAGCGAGTGACATGATTCCAGAAAACTACAACTCATCGAGCGTCGGAGGGAGGCTCGAGAAGACTTATTGCGGGTGGCGGAAGCGTAAACGATACAAGTGACCAATATCCGGGATCGCGGAGGACTGACTGGGACTCCTCTAGGCGTCGGACGCGCTATCAAACTCTTCATCCAAGAGATCGCCTTCGTCAACATCTGGCCAAATCAACAAGCCAGGTGAGTACTATGAAAGTACTCGCAAGACAGTTCGGACATAAGGTATAACAAATGCAAACATGAAGCACATGAATAAGTTAACCAGTGCGATCAGACACAGAGATAATAAATACTGGGTGCCAAGCGAGGGTCTGAATGACGCCTCGAGCGGAAACTGCAGAATAGTAATACTGGTGCCAAACGAGTGTCTGAAAGACTCCTCGAGAGGAAAATGCGGAATAATAATACAGGTGCCAAACGAGTGTCTGAAAGACTCCTCGAGCGAAAAATGCGGAATAATAATACAGGTGCCAAACGAGTGTCTGAAAGACTCCTCGAGCGGAAAATGCGGAATAATAATACGGGTGCCAAACGAGTGTCTGAAAGACTCCTCGAGCGGAAAATGCGGAATAATAATACAGGTGCCAAACGAGTGTCTGAAAGACTCCTCGAGCGGAAAATGCGGAATAATAATACAGGTGCCAAGCGAGTGTCTGAAAGACTCCTCGAGCGGAAAATGCGGAATAATAATACGGGTGCCAAACGAGTGTCTGAAAGACTCCTCGAGCGGAAAATGCGGAATAATAATACAGGTGCCAAACGAGTGTCTGAAAGACTCCTCGAGCGGAAAATGCAGAACAATAATGCCACAGTCGGGCGTCAAGGCGACACCACATAAAGGGCTTATAACAGAAAGTAAAGACAGTGCATGCCGCAGTCGGACGTCTGAGCGACATCATATAAAGGGCTTATAACGAAAGTGAGAAACGAGTACACGCCACAGTCGGACGTCTGCGCGACGTCTCATAAAGGGCTTATATTGTAACACAACAATACAATAATTCGGGAATATAACTTATCACAAGCACGAGACAAATATAATGTTAGTCCATCCACAGGAATAACAATGAAATTGAATTTACCACTTGAGCTTGTTCACCGGGGGCAAGTTTTTCACACGGATAGATTTGGATATAAAGTCTACATTACTGATCATGGATACGATGATTTGGAAAGAATTGACTCTGCAGTGTTTGTACTTAACCACAGCCAACGGATTTCAGTAGTCACGGGGACTAGTTCCGTCTACGGTGTTCTGGAAGGAACACGTCTAACCAGTACACACCCAATTTAACCATCCGAAGCCAGGGATCACCCTCGGCAACATTCAGGAAAAACCCTGAGTCGGGGAGGCTACAACCTCGCGTAGCATGGGATCAAATTTCTATACGCGCGCTATAAGGGGGTGCCCCCCCTCTCGGTCCCAACAGGAAACACCCATGCCCCCTGACCGAATGACTGGCTTTAATCCTGGGCCAAGGTACCATCATCCCGGCCTCTCTGTTTGGTGTGTACACGGAAAGAGGTTACCAACTTACTAAACCGTATCCTGGCAATGAGACATGTGGTAGCACGGAAAGGGGAAGGGACGATAACACGGCTCCAACCATGTTAACGTCGGAAAAGTCGGATGACACAAGGCTGGCATGCTACAACAGTACCACCTTGCTGCCCTTCATGTCACCACATGATTAGGCCACCTCTCATCAGAGGTCATCGCAACTTTGGAACATGCGGGAAAAGATCGATAACGTGGCTCCAACCACGTTAACGTCGAAGAGAGTCGGATGACGCAAGGCTGGCATGCTACAACAGTACCACCTTGCTACCCTTCATGTCACTACATGATTAGGCCACCACTCATCAGAGGTCATCGCATCTTCGGAACAACCGAGTCGTTGCCTTACAAGCAACAAGGTATTTATCGACACTCACATGCCACGCACAAACTTTCACATGAACATGCAAAACATCTGCCATATCAAATGTTCAAACATGCTTGCCTGGTTCGGAGAAGTCGGAGTCTAGCTCGGCGAAGTTCGCGGCTCCGTCCCCTCTCCCGGAACCTACGGCAATCACGAAACGGGGTACTAACGTGAAAACCAACACATGCACAGAAACTTTGCCAAATATTTTTCAAATAAATCCCATAAAAAACTAGACAAAATTTGGAGATTGACAGAAAAAGAATCACTCAAAAATACCCTTTCATTAAAAAGTTATAAAGGTTTCTGTCCAGGGACCTTTCTGTAATGAAACAGAAAAGTTCCAGGGTTTTAACTGAGAAAACAGAAAACGCTTCGGCTGGGAATGCGCAAGCGCAAGGAGAAAATGTATTTTGCCTGAAGGCGCCAACAGAAAACGGTTCGGGGAAATAAAACAGAGGCTGACACGCGGGGCCCGCATGTCAGGTTTGAAAACTCGCCGGCGCCCGAAGACGGCGGTGGACGCCGGCGTCGAACCACGGCGAGTTAGGAGAAACGGAGGGTACCAAGAGCTTCAGTGTCTTCTTCCGCGTCGGTGGGTGGTGGACTCATCCAACGGGGAGCACCACGTCGACGGCGACACTATCTCCGGCGGACGGCGGTTCGGGTGAGGTTGGGGAACTCCGGTGGAGGGCTGCGAAGTACGAATTGAGGCGCGGGTCAGAACGGGTGATGCAAGGAGAAGCTACTGGCAAGAGAATGGGGGCTGCGGAGCACACACGGGGGCGAATCAGGCTGGATCCCGTGGCGGATCACGGCGGCCGGAGTCGAGGAAGGAGACCTCCTCGGGGCTCTTCCAGTGGCTAGGCGTGCTCTAGGGGAAGTGTAGGGCTGGTGGGTGCTCGAGTTGAAGCTCGGGGCCCCTATTTATAGGCAGATCGACGGGGTGGCCGTGAACGGAGAATCTCCGGCGAGCGATTACGGCGGAGCAGTGGGTTGGCAGGGGGTTTGAGCGGTCGAGCAGCATCAGTGGATGTTACGGGACTCGTTTTGCAGCTAAACGGAGTTGGCCCTGGCGTAATGGCGTCTGCTCACGGTGAGGTGACCGCACAGGCTCAACGGCGGCAGAGAGCGCGCTCCGCGCCCTGGGGTTCACGACGAGAGCGGCAGCGCATTCGGGGGAGTGGACGGCCACGCGGCGGGCTCCGGTGGTTTGGGCGGCGCTGGGTGGAGTCGGCGGCGCCGTGTCTCCCGCTGGCGTCCGCAAAGCCGCCGCCGGCGTCGGTCACGGGGCGGCGCAACTTCTGCTGCTCGTCGCCGACGCCCGCAAGATGCCAGGCACTCGTGCGGTGCAGGAACAAGTGGGCGAGGACGAGGAGCAAGGCGACGCGAGGGTACTGGCGAGATCGACGCCCGTTTCTGAAGAAAACGACAGCAGCCACTGCAGTGTTGTCTGAACTTAACTGAAACTTGACATGACCATGCACTTCAGGTGTTCGACAGTAGGTTTTGGTAAAGAGATAAATTTTTCTGGAGCTGTAACTTGGTGAGATGATCACTCAAAGCACCCAGGGGCTGCATGAATTTACTTGGAATTTTTGGAGAAAGTTTTGAATGAATTTCACCAAATTTGGCAAATCTGGTCCAAACTTGCAGTTGATGTAGTTTGAAATTTTTGAACTGGAGACCAGTGGATCTTCATGGTTCCAGGTTGAGGGTTCAAAGGACTAGGAGGGGAAAGAAGTTTGGGGCCAAAAATCAAAACAGAAAAAGGGGTTCCTTTGTAAATCCCCAAGAGCTATAAGAGAAGACAGAAATTTGTTTGAATAGAATTTGAATGAAAAAGATCACATGGGGAGGTTCAACTTGCTGGATTTGATGCAAATCATGATCCAAAGGTGAGGGAAGGGTTAGGAGAGAGGATTTGCACTTATGCCATGGCAAGAAGGAATAGTTGAAAGTGGCAAAGGACTTTCCAAAAGCCATAGTGCATTCTCAAAAATATTTCAAAGGTTATTTTCTCAAATGAAAAACATTTTGTCTTGAGTCCAATGAAAAGCAAGAACCTCCAAGACCAAAGGAAGATCTTGGGTGAATCCAAATAAAAATTTTGCCACAAAGAAAAATATTTGAGAGTGAGAGTTCTCTTGAAGAAATTTTTTAAATCACTCCCTTCAAGTCAAATAAACCTTTTGAAAAATCCAATAAAAACTTGGGTGTCACAGTCTTCAGAGCAGACAATGCTATCTGACGAAGCGCATGTCTTGCTGGTTACCGATAGCTCCTCAGAGGAGGATTCAGAGACAGATGACCAGTCATATTTCCCCCCCGAGGTGCATGCCCTAACTTGGCAGGGTTATGTTGCTCATATCATGCGTATGGTATCTTGCATTGCTATGTCATTTTCTTAGTTAGACATGCTTTGTGTGAATGCCACCTGTTTAGTGTCTAAATTACCATATATGTGAATTATGCAATGCCATCTTGTTGCAAGACATTATATATGTGAATTATGCAATGTTATCTTATTGCAAGGCATTATGTATGTGAATTATGCAATGCCATGCTGTTTAGGCAAGCGTCGTATATGTGAATTATATCATGCCGTCCTTTTTTTTGTATTTCTCATTGCTTTTGTCGACAATGTTTGTATATTCAACTGCTCTTCCTGTGCATCAGCCATTTGAATTGGTGATGGAGAAATGTGGAGTGAAAACAAGGTCTTCAGAGCAGACAATGCTACCTGCTGAAGCAGATATCTTGCTGGTTACAGATAGCTCTTCAGAGGAGGATTCAGAGGCAGATGACCAGTCCTATTATCCCCCTGAGGTGTATGCTCAAACTTGGCAGGGTTATATTACTCATATAATGCATATGTTGTATTGCAATGCTTAGTTTTTACATCATATACACAATATTGAATGCCATCTCCTTAGTTGACACATCATATATGCGATTGCCCTCTGCTCACTTCCTTAGTATATAAATCATATATTTGAATTATGTCATGCCATGATGTTTACATAGACAGCATGTATCTGAATTATGGCATGCCAACCCATTTTCTAAAGACATAATATAGTTATATCATCTCATCCTGTTTACGTAGTCATCATATTTTAAATTATGTCATTCTATCCGTGAATTATATCATGCCATCATGTTTCCATCGACGGCATGTTTGTGATTTATGGCATGCCAACCACTTTAATAGACACATCGTATAGTTATATCATGTCATCCTGTTTACATAGTCATCATATTTTGAAGTATGTCATTCTATCCTGTTTAGTTAGCCATCATACATGTGAAATTGTGTCATGCTATCCTGTTTAATTAGCCATCATATATGTGAAATTATGTCCTGCTATTCTGTTTGCTTAGACAACATAAATATGAATTATTTCATGCCCTCTTTTCTTCCCTACTATCCATTGCACCTGTCTATCTTACAATGTTTGTACATTCAATTACTTTTCTTGTTTATCAGCCATTTCAATTGGAGGGAGTGATGGCAGTATCTATGGGAGTAAAAACACGGTCTTCAGAAAAGATCGTGCTACCTATCGATGCAGATAGAACCACGGTTGTACTTGCCCAAGAACCAGCCCCACCACACATAACCCACACTCATGCAGATTGTACCCCTACCCAGTTGGACAGAGAACCAGCTACACCCCGTCTAACCCCAACCCCAGCAGATAGACACCCAGTTCCAGTTGACACAACACCGTCTCCACCACAGAGCACCCAAACACGAGCAGTTAGTAAGGCAACTGCAGTGCCCAAATCACGAGGACCACCACTCCGAACCCGAAGTCAACGCTTAAAGCAGAAGAAGAATTGTTCTCAGGTCAGGTTCCATAGCTATGGTTCATACTACTTTGCTCTTGCATCACTTTATTTACTGATACCAACTAATTTCAAATTTGAAGGATGCAATTCAAACTCCAATGGCGCAACAGGTATGTTTCAAACCTGTTTCTTCAACGTGTTTGGCTGTTTGCTGTTGTAACTTGCTCTATGTTGATTTCAGTTTCAATTGAATAAACAGTTATGTTCTCATGCCATGCACATTACAAGTGCTGTTATTGCTGTGTAGTTTCCCACACTTATAGTCTGTCTATGCTGCTTTGTCTTAAATAGATATGATTCGAACTGTATCTATCTTGATTTGGCAACATAAACTAGAATGATATAGACCATACAGTGACCATACTACATAGATATATGTTTGTTTCATGATGTTATCCTGTCCACTTACTACTGAACTGGTTTACCAAAATGAGTGTCATATACTACATTGTAAACCTGAGATGTGTTTGTTTGTTTCTCTTTTAGAACGCGAATAAAATATTGGAGAAGAGTACCCTGTTATGCAATGGTAAAGGAAGTAATGCAGATAAGGTTCAAGATAGTGAGACATCCATGTTGGTCTCCAAGAAAGCTGATAAAAACTATATTGAAGACACCGAGACAACCCCAAAGTCCTGTCTTGATGTAGTGTTCGAGTTACTGGCTACCACTGCTGGCACCAGCTCTTCGAACTCGTTGCCTGAATCAGTTCGGCTTCTTGAGTCTCAACTTCAAGTTGAAAGACATCGATCAGATGTTATGCGACAGGAAGCCGAAGGACTGAGGAAGTCCCTGCAGAATTCAGATGCATACTTTCTGGTGCAACAGCAAGCGCTGGAGGACTTAAGCGCCAAACAAGAGAAAGTTAATAAGCTTGCTAAGCATCTTGCCAACATTATGGGTACCCAGGATATTGTTTCTTGAGCTCTTCTGAGGTGGTTTCAGTTCTGGACTTGCTTTGCTGCGGCGTTTATATGCTGCTGTGTTCCCTATATTTGCACTGGTGACGAACTTTGATGCCCAGTGGATGTAATATGTGTAATAGTCGTGATAGCCTAGTGTAAATTGCTTGCTTATTTATTTCCTTGTTGTCTTGTTTATTTGTTTGCTTGTAGTCAGTGCAGTTCTTTTTCTGCGGTTTGCTAGTGGCTGCAATAACCTATTTTTTAAAACTAGGCCACAATAACCATGGGCTAATCTTTACTGTAGTGACACTCGGCCTCCTATGGGCCATAGAAACAGTGGGCCTTCTACGGGCCGTAGAAACAGTGGGCCTTCTACGGGCCATAGAAACAATGGGCCTTCTACGGGCCGTATCATCAATGGGCCTTATACGGGCCGTATGATCGATTGGCCAAACATGGGCCAAACAGACCGCATTCTGGCCCTAAACGGGATAGAGTTGGAATCGTCCGTTCATGGGCCGACCGTAACGGGCCATCGTTAATAGGTCGTATTTGATGACGCTATGAAAATGGCCCAACGTATTAACGGACCACAAACGGGCCGACTGTAACCACGAGCTGAATTTGGCCCACAAGCAGAAAATGACAGTAACGGGCCGTAAGTAAACGAATGCTGGAAAATAGCCCAAGAATAAATGGGCTCTGAGAAGGCCGGAAGATAACATGGGCTGGAAACGGCCCAACAGAATAACGGGCCGTTAATGGGTATAAAGTGATACACTGTTCTTTACGGGCCAGTTTCACCACGGGCCGTTAATGGGTGTAAAGTGATACTCTGTTCATTACGGGCCAGTTTCACCACGGGCCGTTAATAGGCCAAGAGTTACATAGGGCCTCATATGGGCCGAAAGACGTCATGGGCCATACATGGGCCAGAAGTGAAAACGGGCTGGAATCATATTTGATGGCCCAGATGACGCTACTGGGCCTAATTCGAATAGGGCGTAACGGGCCTTGGGTTAGCGGGCTGTAAATGGGCTATATGCGAACAGACCGTTAACAGGCTTTCCATGGGCCGGCCCGCCACCTTTTGACCAAGTCAAACGGGCCGGCCTTTTCACACGAATGGGCCTCTGTTGGGCCATGCCACATGTCGACGTATCATAGGCGCCTTCTGTCCAATGAGTGGATGACATCTGTCCCAGCGATGCGCCGACACGTGTTTCCTCCAGCCAATGATGATTTTACACGTGGAAAATCCCCATTGGTCGGGGCTATTAACGGGTTATCGGATCCAAAACCCGACCCGATAGCTTAACGGCGTTCTGTTACGGTGGATGCCATGTGTCGGTCACCCTTGACGAAAGCACTTCTGTGACGCGCGATTTATCGTCATGGAAGTGGACACTTCCGTGATGATAATTTTGGTAATGTCATGGAACACTTCTACGACAGCACAGGTATGACTATCTTGATTCTATCATAAATTTGTCATGGATGTACATGCATGACAAAAAACACGACCTACTGTGACAAACACGTATCATCACGGAAGTGTTTTTTTTTTGTAGTGCACCTCGCGAGGTTCCTCTGACGCAAGCCTTGATGACTGGAGCCAGGCGGGCGCCAGCACGCAGTGTCCTCGTTTCCTCTTTGGTGCTAAAGGGGCAAGCACAGGCAGGAGTCCCGAGGCATCAGGCAAAGGTTTCCATATCGGTGCAACGAAACCAAGACCAGTAGGACGACAGGACGAAGGTCACCGTGGAGCCCAAGATGGCGTCACCACCAGAGCCTTTGGCAGGCGAAGACCACCTTTAGTCAGGATAACTTGTACTAGTTGTCTCCCTTCGAATTTGGCCGTTGTTGGATCCCTTCCCACCCAATATTTGGGGAGAGGACCAGGGCCTCTATAAATAGGACTAGCCACCACCATACGAGGCATCTTGATCTCATCTTGGATCGGAGCCGTTCCATCCATAGCCACACAGAAGCTCACCAAGTACAAGAACACCTCTCCTCAGGAGGCTGTTCTTCCCTTGTAACTATTCATCCTCAGCCCAAGAGGCAATCCACCACACCACACTGGAGTAGGTTATTACACCACATCGGTGGCCCGAGCCAGTATAAACTCTTGTGTCTCTTGTTCTTTGGGTTCATCGAGCTAGGCCTTGCCATTGTAGCGAGAGCAATCTAGGGAGAGAGAGAGAGATCTTCGTGCGCACCCCAGTGTTCGAACCCCAAGGGTTTTGCCGGAATCCGAAAACCGACAGGCCGGTATGGACCTCAAAAAATAAGTTGAAACCGCTGTCTCTGTATGTCATGGGCTACGCATACCTAGTCCTAGCTGATACTTGTTCGCCCTATGGAAAAAATGATACCAGCAAGATCCCCGAGCGAACTGGATTAAAGAGGGGGCCGGCGGCGCGACTGAAGAAGCACATCAGATGTGATTTTTCTTCTTCAGTGGATGGCTCTCGATGGCGTTTTTTTACTTGCCTCTGCACCATACAACTTGTATTTTTAGCCTCCCAGTTGTCGGTTTCAAAACCGGCGGATCTCGGGTAGGGGGTCCCGAATTGTGCGTCTAAGGTCGATGGTAACAGGAGACGGGGCACATGATGTTTACCCAGGTTCGGGCCCTCTCTATGGAGGTAATACCCTACTTCCTGCTTGATTGATCTTGATGAATATGAGTGTTACAAGAGTTGATCTACCACGAGATCGTAATGGCTAAACCCTAGAAGCCAAGCCTGTATGACTATGGTAATGAGTCTAAATCCTTTCCGGACTACACCCTCCGGTTTATATAGACACCGGGGGGATCTAGGGTTACATAGAGTCAGTTACATAAGAAGGAATCTTCATAGTTGGTTGCCTAGCTTGCCTTCCACGCCAGAGAGAGTCCAATGCAGACACTGGTACAGTCTTCGGCCTTCATGTCTTCACAGCCCACCAGTCTGGCCCACCGATAATAGGCCGGACGCCTGAGGACCCCTTAGTCAAGGACTCCCTTAGTAGCCCCTGAACCTGGCTTCAATGACGAGGAGTCCGGCGCGCAGATTGTATTCGGCATTGCAAGGCGAGTTCCCTTTTTTCTGAGATCCAAGATAGTCTTCGGGCGCGATGATAGTATCCGGACCTGTCTCACACACCACACACAACCACAGAGAGAATATAATATCACACGAATTCAATCCGCTGACAAGTTTTTGCAGCATGACATCATGTCCGACCGGTCATAATTTCGAACCGTTTTTGTGCCCGCCACTCCATGTCCCGAGACGTGGTTGCCATTGGCACGTCTTGTCAAAGCAGAGATCGTGTCCCCTTATCATGGGATTTTCATCAAAGCGGGCATAGGTAACCCAACCGGGTCGTTTATACAGCCCTTGGGAACACGCGAATTCTAAGGCGAGTGGGGAGGCGTTCGATATTTACTGCCTTTATAAGGGGATAAGGACTCCCTCTTCCTCTCCCACGCCTTCTCTCTACCTCCGCCCTTCCAATCTCGAGCTCCAGCGCCCAAATTCTCATCTCCATTCCACTCGAGCTAGCGCTCAACCATGTCCGGATCCGGAGGTCAGGGCAAGTGGATGGTCTCCTCCATCAAGTAGGAGGACATTACTAAGCTTCGGGCAGCCGGATATTTGGCAAAGGAAATTGCCCACCGTCTGTCGGCCGAGGGACAAGTCGTCCCCACGCTGAAGCCCAGCGAGAGGGTGGTATTCATCCCTCATTTCTTCCGCGGACTAGGGTTCCCGCTCCACCCTTCCGTCCACGGGTTGATGTATTATTACGGGATAGATTTCCATGATCTGTCCCCGAACTCTCTCCTCAACATCTCGGCATTTATCGTCGTGTGTGAGGCTTTCCTCCGCATCCAACCCCACTTCAGGTTGTGGCTCAAAGTCTTCAACGTGAAGCCGAAGGTGGTGGACGGCCAGCACGCAAAGTGCGGAGGAGCCATGGTGAGTAAGCTGTCCAACGTCTCCTGGCCGAAAGGCACCTTTGTGGATACAGTAAAGGAGTGGCAGAGATAGTGGTTCTACATCACGGAACCCCGCGGTACCATCTGGGCCGCAGCTGCCGAATTCCGCTCCGGCGCTCCCATGCGACTCACCTCCTAGGTCGAGAAGAGTCCAAACTGGTGCTCGCCCGATGAGCTTGTTGTGCTGCAGACACGCATTCAAAGCATGATAGCCAAGAACGTCAAGCCTGTTGATGTAATTCAGGTGATGCTGGTTCGCCGGATACTCTCGTGCCAGCGCAGAAGTCGCCCTCTGTGGGAGTTTAATCCGAAGAAGCATCAAACCCTAGCGAGGCTCTTCGAAACCACTCACGAAGGTGCCTGGAAGTTGCTCTTTAAGGGCAACGAGAAACCGCCAGCCACAGATTCAGACTGTGGGCACGACATTAAACACCTCACCAACGAGGTATGTCATTTTTAACGTATCCCCTACTTGCTTGCTTCGAGGATGATGTCTGAGCTTTTAGCATTTGCTTTTTCAGGATTGCATGGAGAGGGCGAAGCAGATCCGGTGTCCGGATCCACTGCCTGAAGAACCGGTCATCCCGCGTCTGGCGAAGATCTAGTGCCGGCACCATACAAGGCGCCGGAGAAGAAGGCCAAGAAGAAGGCCAAGGGGGCAAAAAGTGTCCCCCGCCGCAAGGGCGCTTCGGACGTGACGTCCGAAGATGAAGAAACCCATTCCTCCATCCCCGAGGACGATGACAAGGAAGAGGAGGAGGAGGAGAAGAATCCTCCCCCTGAGGAGGGAAAGAACAAAAGGGGGGCCTCCATGAATCTAGAGGCGGGAATGCCCAAGAAGGGGAAGGGTGCCCTTGCGGTCAACACCGCATGGGACGTTGACAGCAGTCCGGAGCGACGCCTCCGCACTAAGCCTCGGGCCGCATCGTAAGTACTATGACTCACATATACAAGTGTATCCAGCCTCTCCCCTTTATCATTTTGACATGGTTTATTGTGCTATTGTAGTCCGGCCGGCGACAACATCCGGCAATCCTCTTCTGGAGGTTCATTGGATCTGGCGGAAATGGCCAGTGCGTCACCGCCGACCGCTCACTCCCCCGAGGCCCAGGATGAAGCCAAAGTGCTGTCCCAGAGGACCGCTCCGAGCCGGGGAGGTGCCCAGGGTCCTGTCCAGGAGGCGCTGCAAGGCGAGACCTCCGCTGCCGGACACATGGGGCAGCAGACCCCCATGGAGACTGGCGAGGAGGGACGTATTCAGTTTGGCCCTCAGCTGAATACGATTCCGAAGACCCGTACGGCTCCAAAATCCGGCAAGCACCCTCCTTTGAAGGAGGGAGATGTGCCGATTCCACCGGTGGCCCCTATCCAACCAGGGGCACCAGATAACTTGATGGAGGCGCTACGAGGCGGCTCCGTTGTGGACGAGCACCGTGCTCTTATGGGTGCGGTGATTGAGAAGGTCCAGTCCGCCAAGAGCGGACTAAACGAGGCCTGCCGTAACTTGTTGAAAGGTTTTGAGGTAAGTCACATAGAAAGACAACAATCCCATGCAGGCAGTAGCCCCTGAGACACTGTCCGGTGTTCGGGAGAGAGACTGAACAGAGGATCAATCCTTTGTTGTAGGAGACTAACTTGAGATATATGAATAAGCAGGCGTCGCTGTTGACCGAGACCTCGCATACTGCCGAAGTGTCTGAACTAAAGCAGAGGCTGGAGCGAGCCAAGAACGAGCTCGGCGATGTGAAGACTCAGCTCCAGGAGAAGCAAGGTGTGTAACGACTTGCTGTGTATTCGGAAAGAATAAGTGGTGTGTATTGACCGATTGTCATAATATGTGTAGGAGTGGCGACCGAGGTCGAGGCCCTAAAAAAGGCCTTTGGCCGAAGCCGAGGGGAAGGCTGTCCAGCAGCAAGCCGCCCGTAAGAAGCTCAAGGCCCGGGTCGACGAGGTCCAGAAGGAGCTCCAGGATGCGCTGAAGAAGTGCGAGGCCGTGGAGCGCGATGCGTCATTCCGAGAGACCGAGCTCGCCAAGGCTCGTCAGAGCGCGGAGGCCGCACGGAATGAGGCCCAAGAGGCCCTCAAAGAGATCCGGGAGGCCAAGAAGATCGCGGCGGGTAAGGCATTTAACATGCAAAGCAAGTATGCGGAGAGGAAGTACCTTTTACTAACACGGATTCGGAGTTGCCCAGGGGCTTTTGCTTATTTACCATGCAGCGTGTCTGATGCGGCGGAGTTCTTCCGAGCCAAAGAAGGGAGCTCCACGGAGAAGCTGTTCTGGACGCAGTACGCTGTGCCGGAACATCTAGTGCCCTTTACCGATCAGCTGAAACAGCTGGTCGAGCTGCACCGGGTGGCCGAACTGGCCATTAAGGACTTAATAATCCGGCTGTGGCCAGCCGAGGCGATACCCAGCAGTTATTTTGGCCTCGTGAAGCGGGTGGTGGAGGCCTGTCCTCGGCTAGACATCGTCAAGCGATCAGTCTGCATCGAAGGTGCTCGCATGGCCTTCGCCCGGTGCAAGATGTGGTGGGCCAAGATGGACGCCGTCGAGGTGGCGAGGGGGCCGCCAGAGGGCAAGGAGCACCGCACACCCGAGCGATATTTTGCGGATGTCCTAGAAGGGTCTCGACTTGCAGCAGCGCAGTGCGGGCAGGACATTGTTTTCGAATGAGTACACTCGTGTTTTGTTCATGCCTTGTATGATAAAAACAAAGCTGGTTTGTAGTATAATGCTCGTTATGTTTTAATTGTTTCCTCCTGTGCGGCCGTGTTGTATGAAATCCGAGGGTTGGCCAGTCGTCGGCTTCTGCCCTCGCGTAGGTAGTACGGAGGTGTTCGGAATGGAATCTAAACAATCTTTATCCAATTATATGGTCCTTGAAGGAGTTGTTTAGCGCAACGAACTAGGCAATCAAACTATGCGGCTTAAACGCCCTCACTTAGCCATAGGAGTTTTATAATAAAACATGGGCGCAGCCCCTGGTATACGAACCAGAGTGTTGTCAGCGCCTAATCGGGAAGTACCGATCCCTCGCGGAATGCGGAAAAAATCTCCAATGATTTGTGACCTCCGAATAGCTGACCGGCTCTCGCCGCACCATGACAGTCAGTTTTCGGCTTTCTCTATTGAGGTGCTCATCCGGTTTAGGCCAGGGCACAATTGCAGTAGTTCTCCCTTTACTACCCTAGCCGATGTAGCGGAATGTAGGGTAGCAAGCACAGGAGCCGGGCAACCCAACTATTGACCAAAGACATGATTCGGAGCCAATGAATATAATGCTAAATTCTGGGTGCCGAACTTACCTATAAGTATTCGGACTTTGTTGTCGTATTATGGGGCGGTGAGGAGCCCCTGGCAAATATGAAACGTACCAAAGTGCACGGGTGCGAGAATATAAGTAATTAATGGCAAAGGAAAACAGAAAAAGAGCAGCGGTAATATCTGGGGCCCCTTGACTTGGGCCGTAAACTGTTTCCATTATAGTTGGGTTAATGCGTCAAAGCGCATTTATACAAATAGTGCGAGAAGCAACCGGCTTTTTAACGTGCCATAACCAAAGGAGAGCTGCAGTTGGGTACTGAAAGAAAAAGGTAGAGTGATCGTTGGATTGTCCTCTAGGGCTTCCCCTGTATACCTGTGCTATGTGCCAATCTGGTGTACTTATCCTTTGACAGGACCGGTACTCAGGCCGTCGAAGGGAGCCTGTGTAAAAGAAACCTGAAAAAAGGGAAAAGGAAATAGTGAAGTTATATGTGAGCCTAGGATCGGTCTAGCCGAACTATGGATCCCGAGCTAGCTGTGCCTCCGTCGATGCCCATGGAATTTGAGTGCATAATTATGTACGCGTGGTACGAATGCCACTATCTCATTGGGACTGGGACGGAGGCCGAATTGCTAATCGAGCTCTTGATGAGCTGAGTTGTCCTGTTGCCGTGTGGTCCGGATCCTCTTGGTGGTGTCCAGGGGCCTGGCAGCCGGATTATATTTCTGCTTGAGAAGGCCACTCTGTACCTCTGCTGCTAGGGCGGCTGTGTGCTCTTCTGTACGGAGGGAGCGTTCCATATTTCCATTGACTGTTATGACGCCACGTGGACCGGGCATCTTGAGCTTGAGATAAGCATAGTGTGGCACCGCTTTGAATCTAGCGAACGCGGTTCGTCCGAGCAGTGTGTGGTAGCCGCTGCGGAAGGGGACGATATCGAAGGTTAGTTCTTCGCTTCGGAAGTTGTCCGGGGAACCGAAGACAACCTCCAGTGTGATTGAGCCCGTACAACGGGCCTCTACACCTGGTATGACTCCTTTAAAGGTAGTCTTTGTGGGTTTGATCCATGAGGGATTAATGCCCATTTTGCGCACTGTATCCTGATAGAGCAGGTTGAGGCTGCTACCCCCGTCCATTAGGAATCGTGTCAGGTGAAATCCATCGATGATTGGGTCGAGGACCAATGCGGCCGAGCCGCCGTGACGAATACTATTTGGATGATCTCGACGATCAAAGGTGATCGGGAATGACGACCATGGATTAAATTTGGGGCGACTGGCTCTACCGCGTAGACGTCCCTGAGTGCGCACTTGCGCCCCTTTTGGGGATGTGTGTAGCATATATCATGTTCACCGTTTTGACTTGAGGGGGAAATTTCTTCTACCCCCCAGTGTTTGGCTGTCGGGGCTCTTCGTCATCGTCCTCACTTTGTGATCCCTTTTCCTTGTTCTCAGCATTTAACTTGTCGGCCTGCTTAAAAACCCAACAATCTCTGTTGGTGTGATTGGCTTGTTTGTCTGGGGTGCCATGTATCTGGCACGGAGGATCGAGTATGCGGTCCAAGCTTGATGGTCCTTCGCTGTTCTTATTGTAGGGCTTCTTCCGCTGGCCGGATTTGGAGCCACTGAATCTGGCGTGAACCGTTGTGTCACCGGTGTTATCGCCATTGCTTCGGCGTTTGTGTCTATTGCGCCGGAGTTTGCCGGTGCAGTTTTTGGCCTCGGAGGGGCCTGCTTCATTGGCTGTGTTTTTACTACGAGCCAGCCAACTATCTTCACCCACGCAAAAGCGGGTCATGAGTGCCGTGAGGGCTGCCATGGATTTTGGTTTTTCTTGGCCGAGGTGGCGGGCGAGCCATTCATCACGGATGCTGTGTTTGAAGGATGCTAGGGCTTCGGCATCCGGACAGTCGACGATCTGGTTCTTTTTGGTTAGGAACCTAGTCTAGAATTTTCTAGCTGATTCTCCAGGTTGTTGAACTATATGACTTAAGTCATCGGCGTCTGGTGGCCGGGCATAGGTGCCTTGGAAGTTGTCAAGAAAAGCTTCTTCCAAGTCCTCCCAGCTGCAGATGGAATTTTCAGGCAGGCTATTTCACCAGTGCCGGGCTGGCCCTTTTAGCTTTAGTGGGAGGTATTTGATGGCGTGGAGATCATCTCCACGGTTCATATGGATGTGGCGAATAAAATCCTCGATCCATACTGCGGGATCGGTTGTTCTGTCGTATGATTCAATATTGACGGGTTTGAACCCTTCGGGGAATTCGTGATCCATTACTTCATCGGTGAAGCAAAGAGGGTGTGCGGCGCCTCTATATCGGGCCACATCGCGACGTAGCTCTGATGGAGTCCGTCTGCGGCATTCGGCCCAGGAGTTGTGAGGTTTATCACGTCCGAATAGGTAGCCGTCGTCGTGTCTCGAGGCACGTCCTCGCGATCCGTAGATCGATCTTGTATGTCCTGTTCTACTATCCAGGGTCTGCTGGAGGTCGTACATGTGACCCCAAAGTGTTCCGTCTATATTTTTGCGGGGCGGTGGGGCAGGCTGCTGCTCGACCTGAGTTGCCGCTTTATCCCGACCGCGGGGTGGTCGGTCCGCCGCACTGTCCCGGCCACGTGGTGGTCGTTCCGCATTACGCGAGGGAGATATGGGCTCCGACGCCTCCTCATCGAACTGAGGTAACAGTCTGCGTTTCGGGTAGCTCTTGACTTGGCGCTTGAGGCCGTATTCTTCGGCTGTCAGGACATCAGTCCATCTGTCGACGAGCAGATCTTGTTCAGCTTGAAGCTGCTGCTGTTTCTTTTTCAGGCTTCTTGCAGTGGCTATGAGTTGAAGCTTAAAGCACTCCTGCGCTAGAGGCTCCTTAGGCACGATGAAGTCTTCGTTGCCGAGGCTCGTCTCCTCCTCGGAGGGTGGACGGTAACTATCATCCTTCGAGTTTTCTTCTATGGCCTGTTCGTCAGGGCTGACATGCCCTGATTCCCGATTGTCTCGTTCGGCAGTTTGTTGATCAGGTTCTTCTGTGTCTTCGGCACCGTCGGGAGTGTTGTCGTCTCCTGTTCCGGTGTTGCTATCCCTGCTGCGGCGGGGTTTAGAGCGGCGCCACTCACGCCGGCGCTTTGGTTGTGTTTTAGGAGGGTCCTCCTTTGCCGGGTTTTCCCTGTCATCGCCGCTATTATTTTTCGGCTTGTCCACCATGTAGACGTCATATGAGGAGGTGGTCGTCCATCGTCCAGTGAATGGCGGGTCCTAGCCTTGCTCGTCGGCATCGTCGTCCATACCGTCGATGTCTTCGGAGCCATAATCAAGCACGTCGGTTAAGTCGTCGACAGTGGGTGGCGGGTGGGAGGCTAAATTCACCATCCTCAGCCCCTGGTTCGAACCGGACATAGTTCCCTGCCAAGGACAGGTTCTTAAAAGAGTTTAGCACATTGTCCAAAGGTGAGTGCTGAAAGATGTCTGCGGTTGAATTCGAAGATCAATAAACGATCAAGTTCGGCGTCCGCGAGCGTACGCAGTTCGGAATTTATAGCCGAAAACGATTCCGGGGTTCCGGTTACGCAGGTATTGCATGAGATTGAGTCCGTGTGCAGCTCCAACGCCGCGGACTCCATGGTCTCAGATGGCACGATCCGCTCGGGATCCGAGGCCGGAGTAGTATCAGGAACCATCTCCTGATTGTGGTCCGATGACAGATTTAAGTCATGTTCATCGGAGCGAGGGGGAGCGATCGTCACGGTCTCGAATCCGTCGAAGATCAAATCTCCACGGATGTCCGCGACATAGTTCAAGCTTCCGAATCTAACCCGGTGGCTAGGGGCGTAGCTGTCGATCTGCTCCAGATGGCCAAGCGAGTTGGCCCACAGTACAAAGCCGCCGAACATGAAGATCTATCTGAGAAGGAAGGTTTCCCTTTGGACCGCGTCACTACCGACGATTGAAGGGGCCATCGAACCTTTTGTCGACGGCACAGTGGAACTCAATGAAAGCACCAATGTCAGTGTCAAAACCGGCGGATCTCGGGTAGGGGGTCCCGAACTGTGTGTCTAAGGTCGATGGTAACAGGACACGGGGGACACGATGTTTACCCAGGTTCGGGCCCTCTCTATGGAGGTAATACCCTACTTCCTGCTTGATTGATCTTGATGAATATGAGTGTTACAAGAGTTGATCTACCACGAGATCTAATGGCTAAACCCTAGAAGCCTAGCCTGTATGACTATGGTAATGAGTCTATATCCTTTCCGGACTACGCCCTCCGGTTTATATAGACACCGGGGGGATCTAGGGTTACATAGAATCAGTTACATAAGAAGGAATTTCATAGTTCGTTGCCTAGCTTGCCTTCCACGCCAGAGAGAGTCCAATCTGGACACTGGTACAGTCTTCAACCATCATGTCTTCATAGCCCTTTAGTCCGGCCCACCGATAATAGGCCGGACGCCCGAGGACCCCTTAGTCCAGGACTCCCTCACTAGTCCGTGGTGGACCAGCAGCCCATTTGCTGGGTGGGCCAACCTACAGAAACCAGCACTTGATTTTTATCAAGCCCCAAAAACAACGCAATACTATGCTTGTTTTGAGACCGAAAACATTACGGTAGGGGTTGAGCGGGGGAGGGGGATGACAGAGCAAAAATATTTAAAAGAGTTGGTGCGTCGTTGCTACCCTAACAAAGCAGGTGCAATTCTTCTTGGGAAGAAGGTGTGCCGTTGACACCCACACGTCACAAATCCCACAGTAGACATACTAACAAGTTCACACACAAGTACAACAGAACAGGTAAACATCCGTACCAAACTCAGGTTCACAGGACACGTTCATATTCATAGCCAACATTCACAATCAACAACTCAAAAGATTCATATATACACAAGTTCAGCATGTCTATGCATCCAAATGATTGATAGATCACACGACAATATTCATAGATAATTCACAAAAAGCTTCAGATATACACTTGTTATGTATGCTTATGCAACCAAATGATTGAGATCACAACCAATAGCATCCATGGACGAACTTTAATTACCTAGGGTACAGACTGGTAAATGGTGTTCAATCGGAGGTACTTCTTGCTAAAATTAATGCTTGTACGAGTAAACTTTCGAGTACATAAGAGGCAACACAGAAAATCTGAACTTTGCTTGTAGGTTTATCCTCAAATAGTGGCCTCATGCCGAGGGAGGTTTGAGAAACTTGGCCACTACTTTCATCCAACAAGTTTAGTGGCTCATCTTGGTCCTGTAGCTCGCCAAAATTCTACATTGCAGACATGAAAGGAGGCGGTTGAGAAAATGAACCACCCAAATTTTTTGTGCAGTTCAACTGAAATGGAGCATCCCTGGTGAGGGAGTCCTAGATTATGGGGTCCTCGGAGGTCCGGACTATGTAACGTGGGCGGAACAGATGGGCCGTGAAGATACAAGATAGAAGGCCTTCCCCCGTGTCCGGATGGGACTCTCCTTTGCGTGGATGGCAAGCTTGGCGTTCGGATATGAAGATTTCTTTCTCTGCAAACCGACTCTGTACAACCCTAGCCCCTCCAGTGTCTATATAAACCGGAGGGTTTAGTCTGTAGAGGCAATCACAATCATACAGGTTAGACATCTAGGGTTTAGCCATTACGATCTCGAGGTAGATCAACTCTTGTAACCCCTATACTCATCAAAGTCAATCAAGTAGGAAGTAGGGTATTACCTCCGTTAAGAGGGCCCAAACCTGGGTAAACATTGTGTCCCCTGCCTCCTATTACCATCGATCCTCATACGCACAGTTCAGGACCCCGTACCCGAGATCCGCTGGTTTTGACACCGACATTGGTGCTTTCATTGAGAGTTTCTCTGTGCTATCGACAGAAGGTTCGATGGCTCATTCAATCATCTGCAATGATGCTGTTTCAGGGGAGACCTTCCCCTCGGCCTGATTTTCATATTCGGCGGCTGCGTGTTGCATGCCAACTCGATTGGCCACCTTGAGCAGATCGACAACTACACCCCTGGTCATCAGATCAGTTTCGGGAACCTAAACTATGTCGCCGATATCCGAGGAGACTTGATCTTCGAAGGGTTCGCAGCCCCGATCGCTGCTCTGGCCTCAGATCAAGAGCAGGCTGTCATGTCTAAAGACGGGAGTTTAGAGCCCGTCGGACTCTCTGCAGTTATTGAACTTGCTGCCGGAGACCCGGAGGAGACGGCGTCATCGGCAAACCCAAAGACGAACCGAACTCCCCTTGACACTGAAGCGCCGGAAACTCCGCCGGACCTTAAGTCCGAACTCTCAAGGTCCGTGTCGAGCGGGCGTGGCCCGGAGATTCCAACTCCGGACAGCCCCACGTACTCTTTTTCTCCGTCCGACCCTCGCCTTTAAGCGAGGCCCTGGACCTAATGCGATCCCTCACCATTGCAGAGGAATCGTTGCTGGACTATGCCCAGCCCATGCCAGGGGCTGAGAGCAGGGAATTTTACATCCCACCCACCACCACTTCATAGCCACTATTGAAGATCTAACCGACATGCTGGACTACGCCTCCGAAGACATCGACGGTATGGACGATGATGCCGAAGACGAACAAGGCCAAGACCCTCCGTTTACCGGACGCTGGACGACCACTTCCACATACGACGTGTATATGGTGGACACACCCAAAGAGGATGACGACGACGGAAAGAAGCATCCGGTTGAGGACAAGCCTGCCGAAGCCCCTCCGAAGCGTCGATGACAGCAGCGCCGCTCAAAACCGCGTCACAGAAAAGACAGCTATACCGGCACCGGAGACGTTAACACTCCGGAGAACGCCGAAGACTCCGATGCCCCCGTCGAACCAACATCGGAACATGATGATAGGGAGGAAGGGCAAGTTAACCCCGATGATCCGTTTGAGAATGAGGATTCGGAGGATAGCAACTACCTGCCAACCTCTGAAAAGGATGAGAGCCTCGGCGACGAAGACTTCATCGTGCCAGAGGAACCCCTCGAACAAGAGCGCTTTAAGCGATGGCTTATCGCCACTGCAAGAAGCCTGAAAAAGAAGCAACAGCAGCTTCAAGCTGATCAAGATTTACTCAATGACAGATGGGCTAGTGTCCTAGCAGCCGAGGAATACGGCCTCGAGTGCCCAACAAAGAGCTACCCAAAGCGCAAGCTGCTACCCCAATTCGACAATGAGGCCTTGGAGCCCATACCGCCAACGCGTGACGCTGTTGACAGACCTGACCGACCACCATGTGGCCGGGACAGAGCGGCAACCCAAGCCGAACACCAGCTCGCGCCACCTCGCTGTAAAGGAAGGGGGACAGCGGCTCCAGAATACACATATGACCTACGACATGACCTGGAAAATAGAGCCGGTTAGACCAGATCAATTTATGGATCAAGGGGGCGTGTCCCAGCGCGAGAAGATGGCCGTCAGGCCTGGCGTGACAAGCATAACCTCACCCGGGGCAAAAACTGCATACGTACTTCATCCGAACTGCGTCATGACGCAGCCCGATACGGAGGCGCCGCACACCCCCTATGCTTCACCGACGAGGTAATGGAGCACCGGTTCCTAGAAGGGTTTAAACCCGTGAACATTGAATCATACGACGGTACAACAGACCCCGCAGTATGGATTGAAGATTTCCTTCTCCACATTCACATGGCTCACGGTGACGACCTACATGCCATCAAATATCTCCCCCTAAAACTTAAGGGACCAGCACGGCACTGGTTAAATAGCCTCCCAGAAAATTCTGTCGGTAGCTAGGAAGATTTGGAAGATGCCTTTAGAGACAACTTCCAAGGCACCTATGTACGGCCCCCGGACGCCGATGACCTCAGTCACATAGTCCAGCAACCCGGAGAATCAGCCCGGAAACTCTAGACAAGGTTCTTAATCAAAAAGAACCAAATTGTCGACTGTCTGGACGCCGAAGCCCTCGCGGCCTTTAAGCACAGTGTCAGCGACAAATGGCCCGCCAGACACCTCGACCAAGAAAAACTGAAGTCCATGGCAGCCCTTACAGCACTCATGATCCGCTTTTGCGCGGGAGAAGACAGCTAGTTAGCCCGCAGAAGCAATAGTACCAGCAACCCCGGCACCTCTAAAGCCAGGGACAGCAACGGCAGGCCACGGCGCAACAAGCACAAGCGCCGAATCAACAACGAAAGTACCGAAGACACAACGATCAACGCCGGATTCAGCGGCTCTAAGTCCGATCAACGAAAGAAGCCATTCAAGGGAAACAAAGATGGTCCGTCTAGTTTGGACAGAATACTCGATCGGCCTTGCCAGATTCACGATACCCCCGACAAGCCTGCCAACCATACCAACAGAAACTGTTGGGTCTTCAAACAGGCCGGCAAGCTCAACGCCGAACATAAAGGGAAGGGGCCGCGCAGCAAGGATGATGATGAAGAGCCTCGCCCACCAGACGCAAGGGGACAGAAGAAATCCCCCCCCCCCCGAGGTAAAAACTTTGAATATGATATATTTCACACATATCCCTAAATGGGAGCGCAAGCGCGCATTAAGGACGTCTACGCCGTAGAGCCGGTCGCCCCAAAATTCACCCCATGGTCGGCTGGTCCGATCACTTTCATTCGAAGGGACCACCAAACCAGTATCCGTCATGAAGGTTTGGCAGCCCTGGTCCTCGATCCGATCATTGACGGGTTCCACCTTACGCGAGTCCTTATGGATGGCGGCAGCAGAATCAACCTGCTCTATCAGGACATTGTCCGCAAAATGGGCATTGATCCGTCAAGAATCAAGCCCACTAAAACTACCTTTAAAGGAGTAATACCTGGTGTAGAGGCCTGCTGCATGGGCTTAGTAACACTGGAGGTCGTCTTTGGTTCGCCAGACAACTTCCAAAGTGAAGGTTTGATTTTCGATATTGTCCCTTTCCGCAGTGGCTATCACGCACTGCTTGGACGAACCGCTTTCGCCAGCTTTAATGCGGTCCCACACTATGCTTATCTAAAACTCAAGATGCCTCAATCACGTGGAGTCATAACAAATGGAAACACGAAACGCTCCCTTCGTACTGAGGAGCACACCGTGGCCCTCGCGGCCGAAGTACAGAACGATCCTACCAAGCCGCACACCTCATCGGCCTTCAAGCCGCCGGACATTGTTAAAAAAGTCCGGTCAGTTTTGCATGCTGACAGCTCGGTAATCCCAGAGCTCGACTAGCAGTATTGTCTCTGACGGTCGCCACACACATCCACGAAATTGATACCGTGTGTGCATAACTATGCACTGAAAACACCTTGCGCATCATGAGAGGCACAAAACGGAAAGGTCTATAGTACGGTTCGACCCTATATGACCCTCTCAATTATCTCTTCCATTTTTTATTATTATTAAAAACCCACCTATCCTACGGACTTACAAGGACTCTATTCGAGCCCGGTATCGTATAGATAGCCGAATACCATTCCTCTCATGGAATCTCTCTCTCCAAGGCGAAAGCGACGCAGACGTGCGGCAGTATTTCCAAAGGATTTTGTAGACCAAACTCTATTCAAGGACCTGTAAAATGGCCTTGATGATTATGGTGCCCTCTGTAAACTCATGTTCTGACGCAACAATCAGATTCTAGTGAAGACCATTGTTATTCAGTATCAACTTCACTCATAAACTGTATTGTGGCTCCTCAGCTGTCTCACTCACACATCTCGGCACAAACTGCCAGGGGCTATACGGCCACATATGTGTTGCCAAACAAAAGCCCGGATAGCTTTATAGCACACTTCGGCGTCCCGAACTCGGCATTATATGCATCGGCTCCGAATCATGTCTTTGGTCAATAGTTGGGTTGCCTGGATCCTGTGCTTGCTACCTTACGTTCCTCTTGTTCGGCTAGGGTAGTAAAGGGAGAACTACTGCGATTGTGTTTCCGGTTCGTCTAGTCAAGCACCTCAGTAGAGAAAGCCAAAAATTAACTGTCATGATGCGGCGAGAGCTGGTCAGCCATCCGGTGACTTACTAAATCATTAACGATTTTTTCTGTATTACACGAAGGGCTGGTTTTCCCGGTCACACGCACAAAGCATCCGTATTCGGATAGCATCGTACTTACCAGGGGCTATCTAATAGCCCCATCGTCAAACTCCTATGGCTAAGTGAGAGTAGTAAAGCGACATAGTTCGATTGCCTGGTTCGCCGCACTGATACCTCCTTGATGGACCAAGACATTGGGTCAAGTGTAATCATGTGCTATTCCGAACACCCCCGTAGTACCTATGTGGGGGCTGAAGCCGACGACTGGAAAACTCTCAGGAATATGTAAACGGCCACACAGGAGGGAAAATTTCTTTTCAGACAACAATATATTGCAAAGCCTTCATACATAATAAAAAACGTTCGGGCAGTTCGGGTACATTCATTCGAACATAATGTCCTTGGAGCATTGACCCTCTATTAATCGGGCACCCTTTAGGACGTCCTTGAAATAGCGCTCCAGCGTGCGATGATCCTTGCCTCCGGGTGGACCCTCGACTGCCACATCGGCAGCCTTCATCTTTGCACAGTGCATCTTGACGCGGGCGAAGGCCATTCATGCACCTTCTATGCACATGGACCGCTTGATTACGTTAATTCGGGGCAGTACATCGCCGAGACGTTGCACCAGGCCGAAATAACTGCTTGGAATGGGTTCGGCTGGCCACAGCCGAACTATGACGTACTTCATGACCACTCCGGACATCTTATGTAGCTCGGCCCACTGCGCCATTTGGTCGTTTAAAAGCGGCGAGCGCTCCTGCGCTACAAACTATGACCAGAAGAGCTTCTCCGTCGTATGTCCCTCCTGAGCCCAGAAGAATTGCGCAGCGTCAGCGGCACTCTACGGAAGATCCGCAAAAGCATCTGGAGAACTCCACAGTCGATTAAGCAAGGCATAACTCTGACCGCCAAACTTAGTCTGTAAACGAAAGGGCTTACCAGCCGCTATCTGTCCAGCCTGTCGGATCTCCTCGCGAGCTGCCCTAGACTCGGACCGCACCTCCTTGGCCTCCTAAAGGGCTTTGGAAAGTTCGGTTGCCTTGGCTTTATTCTCCTCCTCAAGGGACTTGTACTTGTGTTGTGTGTGTGTGGTAAAGAGCGACGCGGACTATTCCAACAGTAATGGGCGGTGTCAAAACCGGCCGATCTCGGGTACGGGGTCCCGAACTATGCGTTTAAGGTTGATGGTAACAGGAGACAGGGGACACAATGTTTACCCAGGTTCGGGCCCTCTCTATGGAGGTAATACCCTACTTCCTGCTTGATTGATCTTGATGAATATGAGTATTACAATAGTTGATCTACCACGAGATCGTAAGGGCTAAAACCCTAGAAGTCTAGCTTGTCTAACTTTCTCCGTCCTTCGGACTATCCCCTCCGATTTATATACACACCATAGGGGATTAGGGTTGTACAAAGTTGGTCACAGAGAAAGGAATCTTCATATTTGGACGCCAAGCTTGCCTTCCACGCCAAGGAGAGTCCCATCCGGACACGGGAGAGAGTCTTCGGTCTTGTATCTTCACAACCCATTAGTCCGGCCCATGTCCAACAGGCCGGACGCCCGAGGACCCCTTAGTCCAGGACTCCCTCAGTAGCCCCTGAACCAGGCTTCAATGACGAGGTGTCCGACGCGCAGATTGTCTTCGACAATGCAAGGTGGGTTCCCATTTCCGAATACTCCAAAATAGTCTTCGGACGCAACGAACCTGTCTGGATCTGCAACACAAGTACCACACACAACCGCAGAGAGTATAATATTTTACGAGTCCAATCCGCTGACAACTTTTTGTAACGTGACATCACGTCTGCCCGGTCATTATTTCGAACCGTTTTCATCTGCCGTTCCACGTTTTGAGACGCGGTTTTCAATTGCATGTCTTGTCGAAGCAGAGACCGTGTCCCCTTATTGCGGGATTTCTGATCAATATGGGTGTGGGTAATCCAACCGTGCTGTTTGCACAGCCCTTGGGAATAGGCGAGTTTTGAGGCGAGTGGGGAGGCGCTTGATATTCACTACCTTTATAAGGAGATAAGGATTCCTTTCTTTCACCCACGCCTTCTCTCAGCCCTCCCATTCTCAAGCTCCAGCTGTCGGGTGGTAGGTGCGACATATGCCAACGGGTGGCTTATCATTGTGGGAGCCAGTGTAACGCTCCAAAAATTTTGATTTGGCTTTTTCTTTATTTGATTTAAAGGAGGTTATTTGAATTTTTCTAAAAGAGGGACTCTCCTTCTCAATTTTTTTATGACAAATATTTTCTTTAAAAGGGTCCTTCTCAATATTGATTGGTGGTCTTGAGGGTTTTACATCTTGTGTTGACTCAACACAAATATTTTCTTTGGGGATGTTTTTGAAATCCTTTCTTTTAGAAATAACCATATGACTTATGGATTGATTCTTCCTCATTAAATTTTTTTTTGCCATGACCTTGGTTGAAAATTTTTCTTCCAAAACCCCTCCCTCCACTTTGGGTCATGTAAAATATCCTATTCCAGCAAGTCTCAAACTCTTTTAAATTTCATTCCTATTTGTTTCATCCTCAAAACAATTTCTGTCATTTATTTTGGGCCTTGATGAGTTACAAAGGAACCACCAGATCCCTTTTGAGTTTTGGTTCCAAACAAACTCCTCTGGCTAGTCCTTAGTACCCTCAACCTAGATCCATCAAGATCCACTGGTCCACAATTCAAATTTTTCAAATTTTGCTTGCTGCAAGTTTGGACCAGATTTGCCATTTTTGGTGAAATACATTATTTTTCTTCTCCAAAAATTCTGAGAAAAATCAGGCAGCCTCCAGATGCATCAAGAGACCTCTCCACCAAAGATCAACTCCAGAAAAATTTTCCACATGCCAGAATCATTTCGTCGAATAGCTGGCGTGCACTGTTTCTGTCAAAATTCAGAGTTCAGTGTTTCAGTTCAGTCGTCAGTGTCGTTTTCGTCAGTCGGCAGCGTCAATCTCGCCAGTGCCCTCGTTGGCTCGTTGCTCACTGCTCCTCCTTCTTATCCACCGCGCTGCACGGTCACCTGGACGGTTGCGAGCGTCGGCGGTGAGCTGGCAGAGGTGCATCGCCCCCGTGAGCGGCGGCAGCAGCACTTGCTGCGGCTGCCAGAGAGGCGCAGCAAGGGACGGCGCCGTCCAGCACCGCCCACACCACCAGAAGCCTACACGTGGCCGTCTTCTTCCCCGTGCATGCTGCATCACAGTCGCCGTGGCCTGAGAGGCACAGAGCGCGCTCTCTGCCGCCGACGAGCCCGTGAGGCCGTTCCGTCGAAGACTTGGAGTATCGCCCAAGTCTGGCCAAGTTTAGCTACGGGATGAAGCCAGTGATCCAATCCGCAGCTGCCCCGACCCCTAAAACCCCGTTCGACCACTGCCTCGCCGTAATCATCGCCGGAGTTATCCCGTTCTCGGCAACCGCCTCGGACCGGCTATAAAAAGGAGCCTCGAGCTTGCCTTCGACCCAGCACCACTCCTACATCCCACCAGAGCCACGCCTAGCTGCTAGGGAGACCTCGGGGAGGCCTTCTTCCCCAACTCCGGCTGCCCCAATCCGCTTCGGGCTCCGGCAGGATTCCCTTTAGTGAGACCACCCCCGCCTCCCAGACCGTGCCAATCGCCTCCTAGTACACCCACTCCTCTAACCCGAGCCTCAATTTGATATCTGCAGCCTTCCCCGGCAAGATCCACCACCGCCCGCCGGAGTGGAGGCCACCTTCGACGTGGTGCTCGTCGCCGACCAAATCCACCACCCACAGACGCGGGAGAGCACAGTAAGTCCGTAGGTACCATCCACTCCCCCTACCTCGCCGTGGATCGCCGCCGGCGACCACCGCGGCCCTCGGGCGCCGGGTGCTCTGTTTTGATTTTTAAACCTGACGGGTGGGACCCCTCGCCAGCCTCTCTCTCTTATTCGAACCGTTTTCTAAAAGCGCCTTCGGGCCAAGTACGTCTTCTGTTTTTATAAACTAGCCCCTGGAAACGTTCTGTTTCATCATAGATTAGTCCCTGGACTAAAACCTTTATAACTTTTAAACAAAAGATGATTTTGAGTTGATTCTTTTTCTGTCATCTTTGTTTTTCTGTCTAGTTTTTTATCAGATTTACTTGAAATTTTTTTGGAATATTTTTTAATACACACACAGTATTTACATTAGTATGCGATTTCTTTATACCGTAGATACCGGAGGAGGTGACGGAACCGCGAACTTCGCCGAGCTAGACTCCGACTACTCCGAACCAGGCAAGCATGTTTGAACCTTTGATATGATGAGTGTTTTGCATGTTTGCTTGAATAGTTAGTTCATGGCATGTTTATATGAGCTTCAATGAGTGTTATATTGCATGCAAGGCAACTATGAGTATGCTTCGAAACTTGATGTGATCGTTTGATGGGAGATAACATGATCATGTGGCGACATGAAAGGTGGTAAGATGGTATTGTTGAAGCATGCCAGTCTTATGTCAACCGTTAAACTCCAGTGTTAACGTGGATCAAGCCACGTTACCGTCCGTCCCCTTTTCGTGCTGCCACATGTTTTCTGCAAAGAATACGGTTTAGTAAGTTGCAAACCTCTTTCCTCGTACACACCAAATAGAGGGGCCGTGATGAGGGTTCCATGGCCCTGGATTAAAGCCCGTCATCCGGTCAGGGGGCATGGGTGTTTCCGGTTGGGACCGAGAGGGGGGCACCCCTTAGAGCGCGCGATATAAATTTGATCCCATGCTACGCGAGGTTGTGGCCTCCCCGTCTTAAAGTTTTTCTTGAACGTTGCCTAGGGTGATCCCTGGCAGCGGAATGTGGAATGGGTCTGTACTGGTTAGATGTGTTTCTCCTAAAATACCGTAAACGGAACTAGTCCTTTGTGACTACTGAAATCCGTTGGCTGTGGTTAAAAAGTCCAAACTCTGCAGAGTCAAAACCCATCCGAGTAACCGTGTCCATGGTCAAGGATCTTGGTCAACATATCCATATCAGTATCAGTATCAGTCTCAATGTCCGTCTCAGCGTCAGTCCCTGTGTCAGTCTCAGTGAAAATCCTCGGTGAATAAACATGAATGCTAAACCCGGCTGAGTGTTATTCCTGTGGATGGACTAACCAGTTTATTATTACGTACATGAGTATTTCCTTGAGATGATTTAAATTAATGAGCTACTTGAATTCGAATAATGAAATATAAGCCCTCTATGTGATGTCGCTCAGACGTCCGACTGTGGCACTCTTGTTATTTACTTTTGATATAAGCCCTTTATGTGATGTCGCTCAGACGTCCGACTGTGGCACTCTTGCTATTTACTTTTGATAAAAGCCCTTTATGTGATGTCGCTCAGACATCCGACTGTGGCACTCTTGTTATTTACTTTTGATATAAGCCCTTTATGTGATGTCGCTCAGACGTCCGACTGTGGCACTCTTGTTATTTACTTTTGATATAAGCCCTTTATGTGATGTCGCTCAGACGTCCGACTGTGGCACTCTTGTTATTTACTTTTGATATAAGCCCTTTATGTGATGTCGCTCAGACGTCCGAGTGTGGCATTCTTGCTATTTACTTTTGATATAAGCCCTTTTTGAGATGTCGCTTAGACGTCCGACTGTGGCACGCACTGTTGTTTATATTTTAATATAAGCCCTTTATGTGGTGTCGCCCTGACGCGTGACTGCGGCATTGTTAATTTGTTTTTACCTTTCGAGGCCTCGCTTCAGACACCCGATCGGTCTTCAGTTATTTTATTAGGATTTCGAGAGGACTACCGCCTGACTTCCTTTTTATTTATTGTGCAGTGCAATTTATTATCTGAGTGTGCATTACTAATATGCTCATGTGCATCATGTTTACATTTGTTATATCTTATGTCCAAACTGTCTTGCGAGTACATTCAAAGTACTCACCTGGTTTGTTGATTTGGCCAGATGTTGACGAAGGCGATCTTATGGATGAAGAGTTCGATAGCGAGTCCGACGCCTAGAGGAGTCCCAGTCAGTCCCGTGCGATCCTGGAATTGGTCACTTGTATTATATACGCTTCCGCTACCCAGAATAAAAGTCATCGGGCCTCACTCCGATGCTCGATGAGTTGTAAGATTTAGGAGTCATGTCACCCACTTCACTGTGACATATCCGCCACCACTTTTATTACGAGTCAGTAGTTATGCCACCATATTCCTTGTGTCATATCCGCCCTTATGTATTATATCGGCGTGCTTGTAATAAATTGTTGAGCAACCTCAGCTCAACCTTGTATAATATTTAGTACTTCTGGATTTCTGTATCAAGGATTTGTCCACCAGTAAGAAGGATTCTTCTATACTGGTCCGATAAAAGGGTCGGTTTCTCAATAAATGTTTTATTGGAAAACCGGTCCTAACAACCTTGGTATCAGAGCCAGGTTGACTGTAGGAAGCCACTAGGTGCGATCGCTAATCGGTTATTAGCGTAATAAGCGCTAGTTTAACATTTTGCAAAATGTAGAAATTTTCTGTTGGTCATCATAAATTTATGATTTGACTATTTAGAATTTTTGTCTACTTTTGTAGATGGCTGGCAACGACTGCGAGTCACAAGTGTTCGCCAATGTGCCTGAGGGGTTTATCAAGCTTCTCGTCTCCATCACCAAGCTCGCGATCGGGCCATCGGCTCATCCAGAGTTCACACTCTACCAGCAGAAGATCAGCGACAGCGTGTCTATGCACCAGGCCGCGGTGCAATTCAAGGGAGGACGTTCTGAGTCATGCCGCTTCCGTTTTGTGGGAAGGGCCATGCCTATGGAGAGGCATGCCATGCAGATGGCTGCCCGTGAGGCGATAGCTCGTCTTCGGGATGCGCTCCCTTCGATGAAGACTCGCCGCTACCGCTACCTCCCATGCCATGTGCCATATACTTGTCACTATGCATTCGCTTGCCCTAGGGGAGAGAGAGATGAGGCTATTGAGATGCTTGTTGAGTATCTCAAAGCTCTTGAGGCAGCTTTTGATAACCTCGTGGATGACTTTGTGGCTGCTCGTATGTGACACCCAAGTTTTTATTTGGATTTTTCAAAAGGCTTTTATTTGACTTGAGGGGAGTGATCAAAAAATTTTCTTCAAGAAAACTCTCACTCTCAAATATTTTTCTTTATGGCAAAAGTTTTATTTGGATTCAACCAAGATCTGTCTTTGGTCTTGGTGGTTCTTGCTTTTCACTTGGACTCAAGACAAAATATTTTCACTTGGGAAATGACTTTTGAAAATCTCCTTGAAAATTTGCACTATGGCTTTTGGAAAATCCTTTGCCACTTTCAACAATTCCTTCTTGCCATGGCCCTAGTGCAAATCCTCTCCCCTAACCCTTCCCTCACCTTTGGATCATCTTTTACACCTAATCCAGCAAGTTGAACCTCCCCATGTGTTTATTTCCATTTAAATTCTATTCAAATAATTTTTTGCCTCCTTTTCTAGCACTTGGAGATTTGCAAAGGAACTCCACTTTCTGTCTTGATTTTTGCCCCCAAACCTTTTTCCCCTCCTAGTCCTTTGAACCCTCAACCTAGAACCATGAAGATTCACTGGTCTTCAGTTCAAAATTTTCAAACTACACCTGCTGCAAGTTTGGACCAAATTTGTCAAATTTGGTGAAATTCATTCAAAACCTCCTCCAAAAATTCCAAATAAAATCAGGCAGCCTCTGGGTGCATTGAGTGGTCACCTCACCAAGTTACAACTCCAGAAAAATTCATCTCATAGCCAAAACCTTCTGTCGAACACCTGCAGTGCACTGTCTATGTCAAGTTCAGAAAGTTCAGTGAACACTGCAATGGCCTGCTGTCGTTTTCTTCAGAGAAGGACGTCGATCTCGCCAGTGCCACCGCGTCGCCTTGCTCCTCGTCCCCGCCCTCTTGTTCCTGCACCGCACGAACGCCTGGCGCCTTGCGGGCGTCGGCGACGAGCCGCAGAAGGTGCGCCGCCCCGTGACCGACGCCGGCGGCGGCTTTGCGGACGCCAGCGGGAGACACGGCGCCGACGACGCCACCCAGCGCCGCCCAAACCACCGGAGCCCGCCGCGTGGCCTTCCACTCCCCCGAATGCGTTGCCGCACTCGTCGTGAACCGCAGGGCACGGAGCGCGCTCTCTGCCGCCGTTGAGCCCGTGCGGTCACCTCACCGTGGACCAACGCCATTACGCCAAGACCGACCCCGTTTAGCTGTGAAACGACTCCAGTAACCTCCACTGATGCTGCCTGGCCACTCAAACCTCCTGCCAATCCACTGCTCCGCCGTAATCGCTCGCCGGAGATTCTCCGTTCATGGCCAGCCCGTCGATCTGCCTATAAATAGAGGCCCCGAGCTTCAACTCAAGCACCCACCATCCCTGCACTCCCCCTAGAGCAAGCCTAGCCACTGGTAGAGCTCCGAGGAGGTCTCCTTCCTCGACTCCGGCCGCCATGACCCGCCACGGGATCCAGCCCGATTCGCCCCCGTGTGTGCTCCTCCGCCTCCATTCTCTTGCCAGTAGCTTCACCTTGCATCCCTCGTTCTGACCCGCGCCTCAATTTGTAGCTTGCAGCCCTCCACCGGAGTTCCCCATCCTCACCCAAGCCGCCGTCCGCCGGAGATAGTGTCGCCGTCGACGTGGTGCTCCCCGTTGGACGAGTCCACCACCCACCGACGCGGAAGAAGACGCTGAAGCTCTTGGTACCCTCCGTTTCTGCTAACTCGCCGTGGTTCGACGCCGGCGTCCACCGCAGTCTTCGGGCGCCGGCGAGCTTTTTAAACCTGACAGGTGGACCCCGCCTGTCAGCCTCTATCCTATTCTCTTTCGAACCATTTTCTGTTGGCGCCTTCGGGCAAATACGTTTTCTCCTTTGCGCTTGCGCATTCCCAACCGCAGCGTTTTCTGTTTTCTCAGTTAAAACCCTGGAACTTTTCTGTTTCATTACAGATAAGTCCCTGGACAGAAACCTTTATAACTTTTTAATAAAAAGGTGTTTTTGAGTGATTCTTTTTCTGACAATCTTCAAATTTTGTCTAGTTTTTTATGGGATTTATTTGAAAAATATTTGGAAAAGTTTCTGTGCAAGTGTTGGTTTTCACGTTAGTACCCGTTTCGTGATTGCCGTAGGTTCCGAAAGAGGTGAAGGAGTCGCGAACTTCGCTGAGCTAGACTCCGACTTCTCTGAACCAGGCAAGCATGATTTGAACATTTGATATGATAGGTGTTTTGCATGTTCGTGTGAAAGTTTGTGCGTGGCATATGAGTATTGGTAAATACCTCGTTGCTTGTAAGGCAACAACCCGGTTGTTCCAAAGTCGCGATGATCTCTGATGAGAGATGGCCTAATCATGTGGTGACATGAAGGGCAGCAAGGTGGTACTGTTGTAGCATACCAGCCTTGCGTCATCCGACTTTCTCCGACGTTAACGTGGTTGGAGCCACGTTATCGTTCCTTTCCCGCATGTTCCAAAGTTGCGATGATCTCTAATGAGAGATGGCCTAATCATGTGGTGACATGAAGGGCAGCAAGGTGGTACTGTTGTAGCATACTAGCCTTGAGTCATCCGACTTTCTCCAACGTTAACGTGGTTGGAGCCACGTTACCGTTCTTTCCCCTTTCCGTGCTACCACATGTCTCATTGCCAGGATGCGGTTTAGTAAGTTGGTAACCTCTTTCCATGTACACACCAAACAGAGAGGCCGGGATGATGGTACCTTGGCCCAGGATTAAAGTCAGTCATCCGGTCAGGGGGCATGGGTGTTTCCGGTTGGGACCGAGAGGGGGGCACCCCCTTAGAGCGCGCGTATAAAAATTTGATCCCATGCTACGCGAGGTTGTAGCCTCCCCGTCTCAAGGTTTTTCTTGAATGTTGCCGAGGGTGATCCCTGGCTTCGGACGGTTGAATTGGGTGTGTACTGGTTAGACGTGTTTCTTCCAAAACACCGTAGACGGAACTAGTCCCCGTGACTACTGAAATCCGTTGGCTGTGGTTAAGTACAAACTCTGCAGAGTCAAGTCTCTCCAAATCATCGTATCCATGATCAAGTAGTGAAAACATTATATCCATATCTATCCGTGTGAAAAAAAAACTTGTCCCCGGTGAACAAGCTCAAGTGGTAAATCCAATTTTATTGTTATTTCTGTGGATGGACTAACCTTATATTTGTCGCATGCTTGTGTTAATTTATGTTCCCGAATGATTGTATTATTGAGCTGTGATATAAGCCCTTTATGTGACGTCGCGCAGACGTCCAACTATGGCGTGTACTCGTTTCTCACTTTAAATATAAGCCCTTTATGTGACGTCGCGCAGACGTCCGACTGTGGCATGCACTGTCTTTATTTTCTGTTATAAGCCCTTTATGTGGTGTCGCCCCGACGCCCGACTGTGGCATTATCATTCCGCATTTTCCGCTCGAGGAGTCTTTCAGACACTCGTTTGGCACCAGTATTATTATTCCGCATTTTCCGCTCGAGGAGTCTTTCAGACACTCGTTTGGCACCAGTATTACTATTCTGCAGTGTCCGCTCGAGGCGTCATTCAAACCCTCGCTTGGCACCCAGTATTTATTATCTCTATGTCTGATCGCACTGGTTAACTTGTTCATGTGCTTCATGTTTACATTTGTTATACCTTATGTCCGAACTGTCTTGCGAGTACTTTCATAGTACTCACCTGGCTTGTTGATTTGGCCAGATGTTGACAAAGGCGATCTCTTGGATGAAGAGTTTGATAGCGCGTCCGATGCCTAGAGGAGTCCCAGTCAGTCCTGCGCGATCCCGGATATTGGTCACTTGCTTTGTATACGCTTCCGCCACCCGCAATAAGTCTTCTCGAGCCTCACTCCGACGCTCGAAGAGTTGTAGTCTTCTGGAATCATATCACTCGCTTCGCGATGGTATTTCCACCACCGTTATTATCGTGAGTTAGTAGTTTGCCACCCTACCCGCTGTCTTGTTTTAGCGGCGTGCATGTAATAAATTGTTGGGCAGTCTCTGCTCAACCTTGTATTATATTTAGTACTCCTGGTATTTTTTTTCTGTGACCAAGATATTGTCTACCAGTGAGAAGGAATTCTTCCTCGCTGGTCCGGAAAAGGGATTGGTCTCTCAATAATTATTTTTATTGAAAAACCGGTCGTGACATCGTATGGACTTCGTGCAGGGTTGTTCCGCCAACAGGAGGGAGCTCCTCCGTACAGCACCACCACTGACTTACGTCTCGTCCTCAGCATCCTATGCACCTGCCATCCGAGCCACCGCTCGCCGCCTGCCTACCACTGAGGAATTTGACCAAGTCATTGCTCCTACTCCAATCAGAGCTGCACCACCTGCCGCACCCGCACCAACTCCTCAATGCGGTACTTCGCGCCTGGAGCCTATTAGTGAGGAGGAGGTTGAGTCTCCTCCACCACTGGGTCTTACCCTCAGCAGGCCGAGGGGAGTTTTCACCATCTCCGACTGAGTGCGCCTAGCAGCCGTGCGATGTGCCAGCTTGTATGATATGTTTATATGTACATAGGTTTGGTGAGAAGTAGTTTGTGTGCGCATCATGTAGGAACTCGGAGAAGTGCACTAGCCTAATAACATGTCAGGAATGTGTACGCACATCCTGAGTGATGTATTGTATAATTATCACTCGCGTGTAAGATATGTACTGAGCAGTCCTTCTCCATGCGCTATCAAGTATTTTTTCTTGAAAAATCTTGGAGTCTTTAAAAATTCCGCCCTTGCAAAATTATTCATTTTGCCACTCGGTTTTTCTCATGAATTTTGCAAAAATACCCCAGAGTGGAAAAATGCCTCGTCCCTGGACTCGTTCCATGCCAAGTCCGCCGGAAGAAAATTATGGTACCCAGACAAACCACAATTTCACACAGGGGCAGTCAAGTCAGCAAGGCAGTGAAGCAGCATTTTCTCAGAGCAAAGCCAGCAGTAGCATCAAGAAATGATGAACCATGTTATCAATATGGGAAATCACCGTGAACCATACCAGCAGCATTCCAAATTGTCTGAACTACAAAAGACACGTCCCCCAACATTCTCTCACACTGATAGACCTCTCGAGGCCGATGATTGGCTTCGAGACATTGAAAGGAAGTTAATTATTGCACAATGTTCAGATCGTGAGAAGGTACTTTATGCACCTCACTACCTCACTGGAGCAGCTGCATCATGGTGGGAAAATTTTCTACACATGCACCCCAATGAAAATAACATCACCTGGGAAGAATTTAAAGAAGGTTTTCGTGGGGCGCATATTCCCAGAAGCATTATGAAGATCAAGAAAAGGGATTTTGATGACCTCAAGCAGAGAAGCATGACAGTGACTTAGTACAATAGTCAGTTTACTCAATTATCTCGTTATGCCAACGAAGAGCATATGACTGAAAATAAAAAGATGGAGAAATTTTTGGACGGTCTGGCACCAGCACTTAAATGCCAGCTGGTCGTACACACCTTTCCAGATTTCAAAACACTTGTGGACAAGTCTATTACATTGGAAAATGAGCGCCGCAGCTTGGAGGATCTTCGCAAGCGCAAAAGGGACAAGACTACTCATGCTCGCAACAACCGGAACAAGACTGATTTTCAGAAAAATGGAGCGAACAAATCCATGACCAATGTTCCAAGCCCAACCAAAAAATTTCCTGCAAGGGACAAGGATTTTACGTATCGCCCAGGTGTTACTTGCTATGCTTGTGGAGAGGAAGGACACTATGCCAAACAGTGCCCAAAACCAAGGAACTCGGCCCCCAAGCCGAACAACGGTGGAAATAATCCAGCTCCCAAGCGTAACAACTTCAATCCCAATAACAATCACAAGAAGGGTCACTTGAAACATGTGACTAAGGAGGAAGCACAGAATGCCCCGGATATCATACTCGGTACGTTCCTTGTCAACACAATACCTGCCACGGTTTTGTTTGATTCTGGAGCTTCTCACTCATTCATTTCAAAGAGTTTTGTTTTGCAACATGATTTTTCGATGCTTCCTTCAGAAAAATCCATGATCATCAAGTCCCCTGGGATTAAGCAAATCACTCAGAGTTACTGCCAAGGTGTGGTTATTGAAATTGAGGGGTTAAAGTTTCAGGCAAATCTCATCGTTTTGGAAAATAAAGGACTGGATGTTATCCTAGGAATGGACTGGTTAACCACCAACAAGGGATTTATCGACTGCTTCAATCGGACTGTAATTCTCACTCATCATCATGGCAAGACGATAAAAGTTGCAGCTCAAGAAAGACCAATGTCACGACAACCAAAGTTGAACAAGGTGGACATTTCGGAGTTAAGAAAAGTTCAAGTGGTGTGTGAGTTCCCTGACGTATTTCCCGAAGAACTACCAGGCATGCCACCAGACCGGGAAATAGAGTTCAGCATTGAACTAGCACCTGGAACCACCCCCATTTACAAGAAACCTTACAGAATGGCACCCTCCGAGTTGGTAGAATTAAAGAAGCAAATAAAAGAATTACTGGACAAAGGATTTATACGAGCCAGCTCCTCACCTTGGGGTTCACCAGTATTATTTGCAAAGAAAAAGGATGGGACACTGAGATTATGTATAGACTATCGAGCACTCAACATGGTCACCATCAAAAACAAATATCCGATGCCACGGATAAATGATTTATTGGACCAGCTCGCACAAGCCAAGGTTTTCTCGAAATTTGATTTAAGATCGGGGTATCATCAATTAAAGATACGGACAGAAGATATCCCTAAGACAACATTCACCTCCAAATACGGATTATATGAGTTCACAGTAATGCCGTTTGGACTGACAAACTCCCCTGCATATTTTGTCCACCTCATGAACAAAGTGTTTATGAAATTTATGGACAAATTTGTTGTGGTGTTCATTGATGATATTCTGGTATACTCAAAGACACCGGAAGAACATGCTGAACATCTTAGAATTGTACTGGGAGAATTGAGGAAACACCAACTATACGCCAAGTTCAGCAAATGTGAATTTTGGTTAAGACAGGTTGGTTTCCTAGGCCATGTATTCACCCAAGAAGGTGTTGCCGTAGACCCAGAAAAAGTCAAGGCCGTACTTGGCTGGAAACCACCAGCCAACGTAACAGATGTACGAAGTTTCCTAGGAATGGCTGGATATTACCGAAGGTTTATTGAGGGATTCTCCACCATAGCAAAACCAATGACACAGTTACTCAAGAAGGATAAGAAATTTGTATGGACTGAAGCGTGCGAGAAAAGTTTCCAAGAACTCAAAAGGAAATTAACAACAGCACCGGTATTGGTTGTGCCAGACATACACAAAAGTTTTGAGGTGTATTCTGACGCATCCCGGAAGGGCCTCGGGTGCGTATTGATGCAAGACGGCAAATTTGTCGCATATGCTTCCAGGCAACGACGAAAGCATGAAGAAAATTATCCTACTCATGACTTGGAGTTGGCAGCAGTCATCCATGCACTCAAAGAGTGGAGGCACTTTTTGCTTGGGAATCGTTGTGAAATATATACGAATCATAAAAGCCTCAAATATATTTTCACACAACCAAAACTCAATTTACGGCAACGACGCTGGTTGGAATTAGTCAAAGATTATGATGTTGGCATTCACTACCATCCAGGAAAAGCGAATGTAGTGGCAGACGCTCTTAGTCGAAACCCCAGCTCCGACAACGACAGTCTACAGAACTTGAGGCCTGAATTTCAGCAGGAGTTCGCCAAACTCAACTTGGTGATGGTCACTGAGGGCAACGTGTCAAATTTGGAAATACAGCCCACCCTAATGGAACAGATTAAGAAGGCTCAGCATGGACATCCCAGCATCGAAGGTATAAAGAGAAAAGTGAGTCTTGGCAAAGCTTCAGAATTCGTCGTAGACGATGAGGGAGTATTATGGTACGGGGACAGACTTTGCGTACCAAATATTGAGGACCTCAAACAGCAAATTCTAACCGAAGGCCTCACCGCTCCATATTCAATCCACCCTGGAGGGACCAAAATGTACAAGGACATCCAGGAAAAAATTTGGTGGCACGGTATGAAGAGGGATATAGCCACATTCATTGCATGTTGTGATTCATGTCAACGCATTAAAGCCGAGCACCAAAAACCAGCAGGGCTCAGCCAAACAGGATACCTGAGTGGAAATGGGACAAAATTGGAATGGATTTTATTGTCGGACTACCTCGGTCACAACACGGGAATGATGCCATATGGGTCATCACCGATAGATTAACTAAAGTGGCACATTTCATCCCGGTAAAGACAACCCACACCACTCAGAAGCTTGCCAAACTTTACCTCTCCCGTATAGTTTGCCTGCATGGAGTTCCAAAGACTATAATATCCAATAGAGGCACTCAATTCGTCTCTAGATTTTGGGATCATTTACAACAAGCTCTGGGACTCGACAAGCATTCAGTACAGCATACCACCCCCAGACTGATGGACAAACGGAACGCGTGAACCAAATTCTAGAGGACATGCTGAGAGCATGTGTTCTCACCTATGGAACCAGTTGGGAAGAAAGCTTGACATATGCCGAGTTCGCATACAACAACAGTTACCAAGCCAGTCTACAAATGGCACCTTTTGAAGCCTTGTACGGGCAGAGATGTCGTACTCCATTAAATTGGTCAGAACCAGGAGACAGTCGTATCTTCGGCCCAAACATGCTCAAGGAAGCCGAGGAGAAAGTTAGACTAATCAGGAACCGACTCAGGACAGCTCAAAGCCGACAAAAGAGCTATTACGATCGAAAACACCGTGAAGTCAGCTTTGAACCCGGTGAATATGTGTATCTACGAGTATCTCCTATGAGGGGCCTGCAATGGTTCAAAGTTAAAGGAAAGCTAGCCCCAAGATTTATTGGACCCTTCTGTGTAGTTGCACGAAGAAGCACAGTAGCCTACCAGCTAGACCTACCCAAAGAGCTGTCAGACGTCCAGGACGTGTTCCATGTCTCACAGTTGAGGAAATGTGTAAGCAACCCGGAGAAGCATGTATCTCATGAGAGCATTGACATGCAACCAGACCTCACCTACAGGGAACGTGCAATAAAAATATTAGAGGAGTCTGAAAGGAGGACCCGTCAGAAAACAATTAAATTTTTCAAGGTTCAGTGGAGCAATCACACCGAGGATGAAGCAACATGGGAAAGAGAGGATTTTCTTCGGACAGAGTACCCACACCTATTTGAGGATCAGCTGAAATCTCGGGGACGAGATTTTTCCTAAGGGGGTAGGTGTTGTAACACTCCAAAATTTTGATTTGGCTTTTTCTTTATTTGATTTAAAGGAGGTTATTTGAATTTTTCTAAAAGAGGGACTCTCGTTCTCAATTTCTTTATGACAAATATTTTCTTTAAAAGGGTCCTTCTCAATATTGATTGGTGGTCTTGAGGGTTTTACATCTTGTGTTGACTCAACACAAATACTTTCTTTGGGAAAGTTTTTGAAATCCTTTCTTTTAGAAATAACCATATGACTTATGGATTGATTCTTCCTCATTCAAATTTTTTTTTTGCCATGACCTAGGTTGAAAATTTTTCTTCCAAAACCCCTCCCTCCACTTTGGGTCAAGTCAAATATCCTATTCCAGCAAGTCTCAAACTCTTTTAAATTTCATTCCTATTTGTTTCATCCTCAAAACAATTTCTGTCATTTATTTTGGGCCTTGATGAGTTACAAAGGAACCACCAGATCCCTTTTGAGTTTTTGGTTCCAAACAAACTCCTCTGGCTAGTCCTTAGTACCCTCAACCTAGATCCATCAAGATCCACTGGTCCACAATTCAAATTTTTCAAATTTTGCTTGCTGCAAGTTTGGACCAGATTTGCCATTTTTGGTGAAATGCATTATTTTCTTCTCCAAATTCTGAGAAAAATCAGGCAGCCTCCAGATGCATCAAGAGACCTCTCCACCAAAGATCAACTCTAGAAAAATTTTCCACATGCCAGAATCATTTCGTCGAACAGTTGGCGTGCACTGTTTCTATCAAAATTCAGAGTTCAGTGTTTCAGTTCAGTCGTCAGTGTCGTTTTCGTCAGTCGGCAGCGTCAATCTCGCCAGTGCCCTTGTTGGCTCGTTGCTCACTGCTCCTCCTTCTTATCCACCGCGCCGCACGGTCACCTGGACGGTTGCGAGCGTCGGCGGTGAGCTGGCAGAGGTGCATCGCCCTCGTGAGCGGCGACAGCAGCACTTGCTGCGGCTGCCAGAGAGGCGCAGCGAGGGACGGCGCCGTCCAGCACCGCCCACACCACCAGAAGCCTACGTGTGGCCGTCTTCTTCCCCGTGCATGCTGCAACACAGTCGCCATGGCCTGAGAGGCGCAGAGCGCGCTCTCTGCCGCCGACGAGCCCATGAGGCCGTTCTGTCGAAGACTTGGAGTATCGCCCAAGTCTGGCCAAGTTTAGCTACGGGATGGAGCCAGTGATCCAATCCGCAGCTGCCCCGACCCCTAAAACCCCGTTCGACCACTGCCTCGCCGTAATCATCGCCGGAGTTATCCCGTTCTCGGCAACCGCCTCGGACCGGCTATAAAAAGGAGCCTCGAGCTCGCCTTCGACCCAACACCACTCCTACATCCCACCAGAGCCACGCCTAGCTTCTAGGGAGACCTCGGGGAGGCCTTCTTCCCCGACTCCGGCCGCCCCGATCCACTTCGGGCTCCGGCACGATTCCCTCTGGTGAGACCACCCCCGCCTCCCAGACCGTGCCAGTCGCCTCCTAGTACACCCACTCCTCTAACCCGAGCCTCAATTTGACATGTGCAACCCTCCCCGGCGAGATCCACCACCGCCCGAACCACCGCCCGCCGGAGTGGAGGCCGCCGTCGACGTGGTGCTCGCTGACGACCAACTCCACCACCCACAGACGCGGGAGTGCACCGTAAGTCCGTAGGTACCATCCACTCCCCCTACCTCGCCGTGGATCGCCGCCGGCGACCACAGCGGCCCTCGGCGCCGGGTGCTCTGTTTTGATTTTTAAACCTGACGGGTGGGACCCCTCGTCAGCCTCTCTCTCTTATTCGATCCATTTTCTGAAAGCGCCTTCGAGCAAAGTACGTCTTCTGTTTTTATAAACTAGCCCCTGGAAACTTTCTGTTTCATCACAGATTAGTCCCTGGACTAAAACCTTTATAACTTTTCAACAAAAGATGATTTTGAGTTGATTCTTTTTCTGTCATCTTTGTTTTTCTGTCTATTTTTTATCAGATTTATTTGAATTTTTTTGGAATAATTTTTAATACACACACGGTATTTACGTTAGTATGCGATTTCTTTATACTATAGATACCGGAGGAGGTGACGGAACCGCGAACTTCGCCGAGCTAGACTCTGACTACTCCGAACCAGGCAAGCATGTTTGAACTTTGATATGATGAGTGTTTTGCATGTTTGCTTGAATAGTTAGTTCATGGCATGTTTATATGAGCATCAGTGAGTGTTATATTGCATGCAAGGCAACTACCAGTATGCTTCGAAACTTGATGTGATCGTTTGATGGGAGATAACATGATCATGTGGCGATATGAAAGGTGGTAAGATGGTATTGTTGAAGCGTGCCAGTCTTATGTCAACCGTTAAACTCCAGTGTTAACGTGGATCAAGCCACGTTACCGTCCGTCCCCTTTTTGTGCTGCCACATGTTTTCTGCAAAGAATACGGTTTAGTAAGTTGCAAACCTCTTTCCTCGTACACACCAAATAGAGGGGTCGTGATGAGGGTTCCATGGCCCTGGATTAAACCCCGTCATCCGGTCAGGGGGCATGGGTGTTTCCGGTTGGGACCGAGAGGGGGCACCCCTTAGAGCGCGCGATATAAATTTGATCCCATGCTACGCGAGGTTGTGGCCTCCCCGTCTTAAAGTTTTTCTTGAACGTTGCCTAGGGTGATCCCTGGCAGCGGAATGTGGAATGGGTCTGTACTGGTTAGATGTGTTTCTCCTAAAATACCGTAAACGGAACTAGTCCTTTGTGACTACTGAAATCCGTTGGCTGTGGTTAAAAAGTACAAACTCTGCAGAGTCAAAACCCATCCGAGTAACCGTGTCCATGGTCAAGGATCTTGGTCAACATATCCATATCAGTATCAGTCTCAACGTCCGTCTCAGCGTCAGTCTCTGTGTCAGTCTCTGTGAAAATCCCCGGTGAATAAACATGAATGGTAAACCCGGCTGAGTGTTATTCCTGTGGATGGACTAACCAGTTTATTATTACGTACATGAGTATTTCCTTGAGATGATTTAAATTAATGAGCTACTTGAATTCGAATAAAGAAATATAAGCCCTCTATGTGATGTCACTCAGACGTCCGACTGTGGCACTCTTGTTATTTACTTTTGATATAAGCCCTTTATGTGATGTCGCTCAGACGTCCGACTGTGGCACTCTTG
>NC_057802.1:369143048-369163664 GCF_018294505.1 Triticum aestivum
CCAGTTTATTATTACGTACATGAGTATTTCCTTGAGATGATTTAAATTAATGAGCTACTTGAATTCGAATAATGAAATATAAGCCCTCTATGTGATGTCGCTCAGACGTCCGACTGTGGCACTCTTGTTATTTACTTTTGATATAAGCCCTTTATGTGATGTCGCTCAGACGTCCGACTGTGGCACTCTTGCTATTTACTTTTGATAAAAGCCCTTTATGTGATGTCGCTCAGACATCCGACTGTGGCACTCTTGTTATTTACTTTTGATATAAGCCCTTTATGTGATGTCGCTCAGACGTCCGACTGTGGCACTCTTGTTATTTACTTTTGATATAAGCCCTTTATGTGATGTCGCTCAGACGTCCGACTGTGGCACTCTTGTTATTTACTTTTGATATAAGCCCTTTATGTGATGTTGCTCAGACGTCCGAGTGTGGCATTCTTGCTATTTACTTTTGATATAAGTCCTTTTCGAGATGTCGCTTAGACGTCCGACTGTGGCACGCACTGTCGTTTATATTTCAATATAAGCCCTTTATGTGGTGTCGCCCTGACGCGTGACTGCGGCATTGTTAATTTGTTTTTACCTGTCGAGGCGTCGCTTCAGACACCCGATCGGTCTTCAGTTATTTTATTAGGATTTCGGGAGGACAACCGCCTGACTTCCTTTTTATTTATTGTGAAGTGCAATTTATTATCTGAGTGTGCATTACTAATCTGCTCATGTGCATCATGTTTACATTTGTTATATCTTATGTCCAAACTGCCTTGCGAGTACATTCAAAGTACTCACCTGGCTTGTTGATTTGGCCAGATGTTGACGAAGGCGATCTTATGGATGAAGAGTTCGATAGCGAGTCGGACGCCTAGAGGAGTCCCAGTCAGTCCCGTGCGATCCTGGAATTGGTCACTTGTATTATATACGCTTCCGCTACCCAGAATAAAAGTCACCGGGCCTCACTCCGACGCTCGATGAGTTGTAAGATTTAGGAGTCATGGCACCCACTTCACTGTGACATATCCGCCACCACTTTTATTACGAGTCAGTAGTTATGCCACCATATTCCTTGTGTCATATCCGCCCTTATGTATTATATCGGCGTGCTTGTAATAAATTGTTGAGCAACCTCAGCTCAACCTTGTATAATATTTAGTACTTCTGGATTTCTGTATCAAGGATTTGTCCACCAGTAAGAAGGATTCTTCTATACTGGTCCAATAAAAGGGTCGGTTTCTCAATAAATGTTTTGATGGAAAACCGGTCCTGACAGCCAGTAAGACATCGCCGGTGCCTGGAAACGGGATAAGGCGAAGACATGCACGCCGGCAGATCTTACCCAGGTTTGGGGCTCTCTTTGGAGATAACACCCCTAGTCCTGCTCTGCGGGGTCTCCGCATGATCACTAGATCAATACAAGTAGCTACAAGTGCTCCTTGAGCTGTTTGGCTAGGGGAGGAAGAAGGGCAAGGCTAGCTCTCCTTCTCTCTCTATGTGGTGTGTGAAACTCTATGAGATCAACTTTTTGCATGGGTGTCCCGGGGGGCTTATATAGGCCTACCCCCCAGGGGTACAATGGTAATCCGGCTGGGCACGGGTCCCAGCCGTCAGTGTCTGTGCTCGCCGGCTTCTCCGTCGGCCATTGGGGCCCGCCAACTGGTGGGTCCCGCCGGCTGCCAGCCTCTTGGCCGATAGGCCGGCCCCACCGCTTGGGGGCCTTGTCGGCGGCTGGTTACTGTTGCCTCGCCTCTGATGATGAGGGCTTTGTCGAGGTAAGCGTGGCTACAGTGCCGCCGCCTTGCGGGCTCTCACTGTAGCCTCACCTTGTCTTGTCTCCTTAATGAGGCACATGTTTCGAGGGAGGGAGGTAGCCGGCTATTGGGAGCCGGCTACGCCCCTGGCCAACGAGGGGAGGCTGGGCCACCTTCGAGCGTCTCCCTGGCTAAAGGGGCCCGCCGCCCGTGGGCCGTACTGGCGCCTGTCGTGGGTGACATCGAGGTCGATATGGCTACAGTGCCGCGCCGGACGGGAGATGGCTGGCCCGTACGGCGCCCTGTGGCCATGCCTGTTTCAGGATTCGGGGGTAGTGGGCTGTACTGCGGCCACGCCCCGTCTTATCACCCTTATGTGGATGCAGTCTTGGTGGGTGCAGTCTTGGCCGGCTTCTGGGAGTCGGCTCTCTTTATGGCCGGCTTCTGGGAATCGGTCCTCTTGGGGCCGACTTCTTGGAGTCGGCCATCTCGTAGCTTTCTTTGGGTAGGTTTCTGAGGCCGGGTCGCCTTCTGGTAGTCAGCCCTGGGGATAGCCGGCCGGGGGAAGGCGGCCCTATGCTCTGGATGCTTGAAGGCTCGAATGGCCTGATAATTTCTTGAAGAGCCAGGGGGAGTCGGTTAGGTTACCCGTGGCCATTTACTTTGACAGTAGTCCCCGAAGCTGGTTGGGCTTCGAGGCTGAGAGGAGGTCGAGAAGCTCGGTCAGCTTCTTATCTTGACGAGCCAGCAGCTGGGAGCCGGCTTCGGTTAGGCGCGCCGTCTTGGCGAAATTTCTAAAGTCGGAAGGCGGGAGTCTGTTGGCGCGTGTGCCGGGCTGCGGGCCGGCCGCTCGCCGCCCGCGAACCACGTGGCATCCTCCTGCTGAAAAAATCCTGCCAACCCACGCGCGCGACAGGACATCACCGCAGGCCGGGGACCCACCACTCCTACGCCTAGGCCCAGGCGCGGATTCTCTGTGGCCCAGAGCTGTCCGCACGTCTTCCGGCGGAGGTTTCCACACGCCGTTAGGGAGCAGTAATCGCGGGACATGGGGGAGTGGGCGCAGTTAATCCCACGTTCCTCCCCACACCTCGCCTCCTCGGCTTCGCCGCACGAGGCTATAAGTAGGGGGAGGAGGGGAAGCGGCAGACGCTCACACGCTCCTCTCCTCTCCGCCAGCTTCTTCCTCCTGCTTTCCCTCGCAGTAGCGCCTCGCCACTGCGCCGTCCCACCAATCTTTACTCCGCCACGCAGCTTTGCCGCCGCAGGGCCGTGCTTTCTCTGCCGCCGCACCCTTCCTCATTAGCTTCTCGATACCATGCAGTACGGCGGGGACTGGGATGGCTCCAACGTCCATATGGACCACATCGACTTCCTCCGCAAGACGCGGCGGTTGCCCGGCAAGGACCAGGTGCGGGTCTGTCTCGCGCCAGAGAAGGAGATCACGCCGGCGCCGGAGGAAGGCGAGCGTGTAATCTTCCGCTCGCACTTCCTGCGCGGCCTCAGCCTGCCAGCGAGCGCTTTCTTCCGCTCCTTCCTCGACTTCTATCAACTCCAGCCGCACCACCTCACCCCGAACACGGTGGCGCTGTTGTCCGCCTTCTCACTCTGTGCGAAGGCTTTCTTGGCGTTCTCCCCACCCTCGAGCTCTGGGGGGAATTCTTCCAAACCAAGCTCGGCACCCGCATGCAGGGCGTGCCGGCTCAGAGCGGCGCCTTCATCGCGATGCGGAGGCCGGCAGCCGACAACCCCTTCCCCATCATCACGCTGATCCAGTCGGTGAAGCGCTGGCAGAAGTCGTACTTCTACATGAGGAACGTCGCCCCGCAAGGCGACTACGTCAACCTGCCGGCTTACATAGCCGGCCCGCCGGCTGGGAGGCGGCCCCAGTGGTCCTATCAGACCGTGACGCTATCGCCGGCTAGAGCCGCGGCCGTCGCCCGACTCCGGGTAATGATCCAGTCGGAGAGCCTGACTGGGTCCGACTTACTGGCCGCCTTCGTCGCGCGCCGGGTGCTTCCGCTTCAAAGCCGCCCTCATCTGATCTGTCAGATGAGCGGCCAACTCGATCCGAGTCGGATGTGCACCAAGGATATGCCGCACGACGAGGTGGCTCATATGGTAAATTATCTTGCGAACGGCAAGCTCTCCGCAGAGTGGCAGTTTGGCAAGGAGCCATACTCCCGTGCTCATCCCCCGCCTACAGTATGCTCTCTTTATCCTTTCTTCTCTTAGTTTTGTCATCGAGTTTTTCTTGGCCGACTCTGACCAGTCGACACGTCTTGGCAGAGCCCTCTCCTTCGACCTGCAGCCGGGTTGGGGGCGGATCGTCGATTTCTTCCCGACCGGGCGGAGCATGACTTGGAGGACCATGAGTTGGGGGCGGCCGCCATGGACGACAACACCGAGGCGGGAGGCGGCGAAGCCGGCGGCAAAGCAGGCGGCTCCGGGCTTGGAGTCAGCTTCGACGACTGGTCGGATGACGACGAGGCGGAAATCGTCCCACGCCGCCAGCCGGCGTCCGGTCATGGCGCGGGTTCCTCCGCCGCGCTTCCTGCTCGGGGCGGCGGGCAGAAGCGCCGGGCCGCGTCAGGCTTGTTTGGCAGTCGGCCGAAGAAGCCCAAGGGCGGGGCAGTGGCGACCAGGCGGGATGAGGCGGCCGTGAAGGCGGCCCGCTTCCGCAAGGTGGTGAAGCAGCCGCAGACGGTGTCAGCGTAAGTGTATATTCTTTTGCATACTCTTTATTCTTTTCTTGTTGATTTCTGAATCCTTGTCCTTTCTCAAAAATCAGGGCTCCGCTTTCTCTTGAGCGGGTTGCTGCCACCTCCGTGGTTGGATCGCCGGGAGGATCCGGGAGCACCCGCAATGTGGACCCCCGCGCCGAGCTTCAGGCGGCGACGGAGCGAAATGCGCGGGAGGCGCGGGAGGAGCGGGAGGCGGAAGAGCTGAGGGCGGCTGCCGCCAAGGCGGCACAGGAGGGGGAGGAGTCGGCGAAGGCGCGTGCCGACGCGGCAGCCAAGGCCCAGGCGGAGGCTGCGGCCGCGGCAACAGCGGAGGGGGCCTTGTTTGTCACCCCTCTGTGTGTCACGGCGCCCGAGGTCCCAGAGCCCCCGCCGGAGGAAGCCGGCGGCGACCTGCCGGGGTTGGAGAGGGAGGACAACGTCGTCGTCCCGGAGAGGGAGGCGGCACCGTCCTCGCTGACTGGGGCGGCCCAAGGCAGCCGGCCTAACGTGCTGCCTGCATAATCGGCTGGGGGCGAGCCGGCTACGAGGACGGACCTGGTGGTCCAGTCGCCATCGCGCCAGCGCGCGGGGAAGGCCACTTCGGACCCATAGAAGGCCGCGGGCTCCAGCTCGTCGGCCCAGGACGTGGAGGCGGCCAGCGCCAGCTCGGGGTGGACGCCGGGTGGAGGGACGGCTGTGGTCAATGTGGCGGCGCAAGAAGTCCGGAACCGGCTTCAGTCCCAGGCCGTCGTGCTGAGGCAATACAATGACGAGTTCCTCGCGACGCGGGCGGCCATTCGGGTAAGTCTTCCCTTTTTGCTTCTTGACCTTGGTTTCTTCCGTGGGGGCGCGTCAGCGCACCCACTGGGTGTAGTCCCCGAGTTCCGAGTCGGCTGCTGAGCAGGTGGCTTGGAACTTCTTAGTGGGCTTTGTTTGATATCTTATTCTCATTCACTTCTCTGCCTGGCTTGCAGGACTACCACAACCTCCGTGCGGCTGCCTTCAACTCCCAGGCTCGGGAGCTGACCCAGAAGAATGCTGATCTATCTGAGAGCCGGGGTAAGTGCTTCATCTTCCATCTCACGTGGGGGCGCGTCAGCGCACCCACTGGGTATAGTTCCCGAAATTCGGGCCGTCTGCTGAGCAGTCGGGTCGGATCTTTCTTGATGACTTCTTCCTTATTGCTTCTTTCTTCTCTGCCATGCCTGCAGCGGCCAACGCCAAACTGAGGGAGCAGCTGGGTGGGACTTAGGCCGCCCTTCGCGCTAAGGAAGCCGAGTTTGACGCCTTGGCCCAGGAGCGTGACCGCCTGGCCAAGAAGCTGGCCGACCAGGAGGAGAGCCACAAGGCGGCCCTGAAGGTGGTGCAGGACAGCGAGGCCGCCCTTCAAGCCGAATATGAGACGGAGGCGGCAAGCTGGGCCGAGGCGAGGCAGTCATTGATCAACGGCTACGGCCAGATCGAAGACTTGGTTGACGATAGGCCGCCCTCTTCTTCGTCCCTTGCTTGCCGCTTGCCGCTTGGTTCGTTTTCTGACTTGGTATTTTTCTCTTCTTTCTCTTTCTTTCTTGCGCAGAGTACTTCCTTGACTACTCTACTGCCGCCAACCAGGTCGTCGAGGCCCACCGCGAGGTGCAAAGGCAGGCTGGCGCCAAGATCGCGTCGAACGCTCGCCGGTCGCTGGAGGAACAGCTCTTGGCGATTCAAGCCCGCCTCCAGCCGGCTCACCGCATGCTCCGCCGGCTTCAGCGTGTTGGGGCGCAGGTGCCGGCCGCTCTCTGGCCCTGTGAGGTGATTCCCCGCACTCCCAGTCGGACTGCCGGCTGGCTGGAGGTGGCGGCGGGCCGCTTCGAGGCCTGGAAGGCTTCTGCGGGTCGGTCAGGCACCAGGCGGGCGCTGGAGTTCATCAAGGCCTGGTATCCCGAGCTGAGTTTGGACCAGCTGGCCACCTGGCGGCAGGAGGTCGACACGGAGCTGGAGCCGATGCGGCCGGCTATCATCCAGCGAGCCTCGGCGATCGCCGACTACACCGACACCAGCGCCTTTGCTCCTGAGGTGGACGACAACGGCGTTGCCCAGCCGGAGGAGTGGTTCGGGCTGAACCCGGCAGATGGCGAGGATTCGGCGGAGGAGATCGACTCCAGTGACGAGGGCGAGGAGGAGGAGGAGGAGGGTGAAGACGCCGCGCCAGATGGTGGAGCGGCCGGTCAGCCTCAGCTTGACCGTGCCTCCAGCAACAAGGCACGCGCGAGCGCACCGCCTGCAGCCGACGATGATCAAGTCGAGACTCGCCAGCCGGCCACTCCTCCAGCCGGCGCCGTCTCCACCGACCAGCCCGGCTCCCCTGCTGCGCCCTTAGTCTAATCTACTGCCTCTACTTTCCTGTTTTATTACTCTTGGAACAGTATTTTGTTAAGTTTGCACAGTTCCACCCACTGGGGGTGTATTCGAACTATATTGACTGTCGGCCTGTTGAGGGCCTTATGTGTAAATATAATCATGCATGCGTTTGGCTTTCCCGTGTTCTTTGCTTTTCATCCTTCGGTTGTTTCCTTTGCCGCCCTCCCTTGGTTGCCGCCTTCCCAGCCGGACAGCTGCTCTGCAGTCTGTGGCTGGAGAAGTGCTTGGCCAGTTGGGAGGGCAAGTACTCTAGCTTTGTTGGATTGTAGCGAAGTGACTGGGAGGCCGGCCAGCTAGCTGTTTTGACAGCCGGTAGGCGTGGTTGGAGGCCGGCTTGCGTTATATAAGTTTGTTAGTCCTTAGCCGTTTTTCGTGTGGGCATCCTTTCTGCCTTTGGCTCTTGCCAGTCGAACAGACGGTTCTTCGAGCTGCGACTTACAACAAGAGAGGGCTCGGGTGCTGGCACACTACTTGTCTGACTTCAGGTAGAACTTTTAATATAACTTAAGGCAGCCAGTCCCCGGGCCGACTAGTCGAACCCGGTGCCAGATAGAAAATCAAATGTAATAATACATTCATGGGTATGACACTTGTCATTCATGGATAAAGGAGGGCATTCCCCGAGTGCGCCTCGGGGGGCCCGTTGTTTCGTAATTAATACAAAAAGGTAGCATGATACATACTGCTTTTAACTGTAAAATCTTCTCAGGAGGTTGGCGTTCCATGGTCGTTCCGACTCCTTGCCGGAATCATCCCTCTTGCGTGCTCTTGGCCTCTGTGCGTCGATCAGGTTGTAGGAGTCGTTGCCTAGGGCCTTGCTGACGACGAAAGGGCCTTCCCAAGGGGCCGAGAGCTTGTGCTGGCCGGCTGTTCGCTAGATCAGCCGGAGCACAAGATCGCCCTCTTGGAAGGATCTTGGCTTGACCTTCCGGTTGTGGTAACGGCGCAAACCCTGCTGGTAGATGGCGGACCGGCTGAGTGCTAACAGCCGGCCTTCTTCCAGCAGGTCGATGCCGTCTTCTCGCGCTTCCTTGGCTTCCGCCTCCGTGTACATGGTGACCCGAGGCGACTCGAACTTGATGTCAGTTGGGATGACAGCCTCGGCACCATATACGAGGAAGAACGGAGTGAAGCCGGTTGACTTGTTTGGGGTAGTACGCAGACTCCAGAGGACAGCCGGCAGCTCATCAAGCCAGCAGCCGGCCGAACGCTCCAGTGGTACGACCAGTTGGGGCTTGATGCCGGAGAGGATGAGGCCATTTGCTCGCTCGACCTGGCTGTTTGACTGCGGGTGGGCAACGGACGCTAAGTCCAGTCGGATGCCCTGTGTCGCGCAGAAACGTGCCAGTGCTCCCTTGGCAAAATTCGTGCCGTTGTCGGTGATGATGCTGTGTGGTACACCATACCGAGTAGTGATGTCTGCGATGAATGTTACGGCAGTAGGCCCGTTCAGCTTCTTGATCGGCTTTGCTTCAATCCACTTGGTAAATTTGTCCACGGCGACAAGCAGATGTGTCATGCCGCCGCGGGCTGTCTTGAATGGGCCCACCATGTCCAGCCCCCAAACGGCAAAGGGCCAGGTAAGGGGTATGGTCTTGAGTGCAGAAGCCGGCAGGTGTTGCTTGGAACTGAAGACTTGGCATCCTTTGCAGTATTTGACTAATTCCTATGCATCTTCCAAAGCAGTCGGCCAGAAGAAACCATGGCGGAAAGCTTTGGCGACAAGTGATCTTGAGGCTGCGTGGTGGCCGCATTCGCCTTGGTGGATATCTTTGAGGATTGCTATGCCCTTCTCTGGCTCGACGCAGTGCTGGAAGACTCCAGTGATGCTACGCTTGACAAGTTCTCTGTTTATTATTGCGTATGCTCCGGCTCGGCGTTGCACTAGTCTTGCCGAGATCTCATCAGTCGGCAGCTCTCTGTTGACTAGGAAGTTGAGGATGGGCTGGGCCCATGATGGAGCTGTGACTTCTTCTGTTGTCAGTACGGCCACTGTGACCCGGGAGGGTGGGTTGGGTGGTGGAGAGTTGGAGTCGGCCACCGCCTCTTGTGTCGCTGCAATCCCCGGGCCGACTGCTGCAGTCCCCGGGCTGGGTTCTGAAGTCCTCGAGCCGGGTGCGACTACAGCAGTCCCCTGGACGCTTGTCGAAGTCCCCGAGCCGCCTGCTGGGTTCCTCCAGTCGGATCCGACTACATTAGGGGCAGGCGGTACGAAGATAGAGTCCGATTCTGGAGACGGCTTGATAGACGGTTTGAGGAGGCGCTGGAGAGAGACACCGTTTGGTATGGCCTGTCGGGTGGAGCCGATCCGTGCCAGGGCATCTGCTTGGTCGTTGTCGGCCCGTGGCACGTGGAGGAACTCGCATCCTTCAAAGTATCCACTGATCTGCTGGACGAGGAATCGATAGCTCGCCATGTTTGCATCCTTGGCGTCCCAGTCGCCAGACGACTGCTGGACCACCAAGTCTGAGTCGCCATAACATAGGATATGCCGAGCTCTTTGGCTAGCCGGAGCCCGTGTATGAGCGCCTCGTACTCAGCCACATTGTTGGAGGCGGCAAAATGGATTTGCAGCGTGTATCTGAGCTTGTCGCCTTTGGGAGAGGTGAGGACGATGCCGGCTCCCAAGCCGGTGTGCATCTTGGACCCGTCGAAGTGCATCCGCCAATGAGTGGAGTCAGGAGCCGGCGGTAGGTACTGGGTCTCAGCCCAGTCGACAAGGAAGTCGGCCAATGCTTGGGACTTGATGGCGGTGCGGGGCTGGTAGAAGATTGTGTAAGGAGCCAGCGCAATGGCCCACTTAGCCACCCGGCCGGATGCATCCCGGCTGCCTATGATCTCGGCAAGAGGGGCGGTGCATACGACCGTGATGGGATGCTCTTGAAAGTAGGGCTTCAGCTTCTTGGCGGCGAAGTACACCCCATAGCACATCTTCTGGTAGTGCGAGTAGTTTTGCTTTAAGGTGGACAGTACTTCGCTTAAATAATAAACTGGCCTCTGAACCAACTGAGCTCGGCCTTCTTCTGGGATCTGGACCATGATGACTGTACTGACCACTCGGCTAGTCGCAGCAATGTAGAGGAGCATGGGCTCCTTCTCAGTCGGTGCTGCTAGGACAGGTGGAGTGGTTAGCATCTTCTTCAACTCATGGAAAGCTTGGTCTGCTTGGTCGTTCCACTCGAAGTGAGTGGATTTCTTCATGAGTCGGTACAGGGGGAGAGCCTTCTCCCCTAACCGGCTGATAAAGCGGTTTAGGGAGGCCAGGCACCTGGTGAATTTCTGAACGTCTCGCAACTTGGTGGGAATCTCATTCTCTCAATGGCCTTGGTCTTCACAGGGTTGCACTCAATGCCGCGTTCGGAGACCAGAAAGCCTAGAAGCTGGCCGGCTGTTGCTCCGAACACGCATTTCTCGGGGTTGAGCTTGATCTGGAATCGGCGCAAGTTGGCAAATGTTTCTTTGAGGTATTCCAGCAGGGTGCCGTGCATCTCCGTCTTCACCACACTATCATCTACGTAGACGTGGGCATTTCTGCCGCGTTGCTTGAGGAGGCATTTCTGCATGCAACGCTGAAAAGTGGCACCGGCATTCCTCAAGCCGAATGTCATAGTCAGGTAACAGAAAGCTCCGAATGGTGTGATGAAGGCGGTCTTCAGGCGGTCCGCTAGGTCCAACTTGATCTGGTGGTATCCTGAGTAGGCATCCAAGAAACTCAACAGCTCGCATCCGGCTGTGGAGTCTATCACTTGATCAATCCGTGGTAGGGAAAACGGATCTTTGGGGCAGGCTTTGTTGAGGCTAGTGTAGTCTATACTCATACGCCATTTGTTGTTTTTCTTCAACACCAAGACCGGGTTGGCAAGCCACTCTGGGAAAAACACTTCCATAATGAAGCCGGCGGCCAGGAGCCAGGCTATCTCTTCTCCTACGATTCTTCTCTTCTCCTCCGACAGTCGGCGGAGAAGCTGCTTGACTGGTTTCGCGTCCGCTCGGACGTGTAGCTTGTGCTCAGCGAAATCCTTCAGAACACCCGGCATGTCCTTTGGGGACCATGCAAAGATGTCTCGATTCTCACGGAGGAAGTCGACGAGCTCGCCTTCCTATTTACTGTCCAGGTTTGCACCAATGACAGCAAACCTCTCCGGGTTCTCTGGGTCCAGAGGTATCTTCTTCGTCTCCTTGGCTGGATGGAAGGAGCCATGCGCATCATATTCCTTGGGGTTGGGGGACAGGGCCGGTTGCTTGCCAGCCATGGCCACAACTCGCTCCAACATCTTCTTCTCTTCTACAACCACGAGGGACTCGGCCAGTCGGCTGCTGGCTGCAGTGCACTCGATGGACTTCTTGTAGTTGCCGGCTACAGTGATGATCCCCTTCGAGCTCGGCATCTTCATCTTGAGGTAGGCGTAGTGGGGCACAGCCATGAACTTGGCCAGGGCAGGTCGGGCAAGCAAGGCGTGGTAAGGGCTCTCTAGGTCCACTACCTCAAACCAGATTGCTTCTCGGCGAAAGTGATCCTTGTCTCCGAAGAGAACATCCATCTTGATCTTGCCGATTGGGGAGCAGGACAGGCCGGGTACGATGCCATGGAACACGATCCGGCTTGGCATGAGCTGCTTCGCCTTGAGGTTCAACTTCTCCATGGTGTCACGGTACAGTATGTTGATACTGCTTCCGCCATCAATCAGCACGCGGGAGAATCGGGCAGCTCGCCTCTCCGTTGCGAGGGTGACGTCCAACACCAATGCGTAGGAGCCAGGAGACGGCATCACCTCTGGGTGATCGGCCCGGCTCCAGCTGATAGGCCTTTCATACCAATGCATGAACTCAGGGTTGCTGGATGCGACCGCGTTGACCTCTTGGTGCTGTCGGCGCCGGCTGCGCTTGTCTTCCATCTGGCTCGTGAAGATGACGTAGGCGGCGTGCTCATCTGGGAACTCATCCTGAATGGCTCCGACTGCTGGTCGAGCAGCCGGCTACTGGGGGGCTGGAGGCGGCGGGCCGGGAGGCGGAGGCGGCACCAGCCTCGCCCTTGGAGATCTGTGTGAGCCAGTGGCACTTCTGGGTCGTATGGTTGGACGGCTTCGCGCCGCTGTGGAACTTGCAGGGGGCATCGAGAGTCTGCTCGTAGGAGAAGGCCGGCTGCCAAGCCAGCCTGCCGCCCATCTTCTTGGGAGCGGGCTGCTCTTCGGGCTGCTCGTCTTCGACAATGGCCACCTGCCGACTGGTGGAAGGCGGCATAGGGGCCTTGCGCTTGTGGTCGTTCTGGTAGGGGCGTCGGTTGGAGTCGCCAGCCGGCGTCTTGGGAGTCGGAGCGAGAACCTTTCTAGAAGCGTCCACTCGGAGCTCGGTCTTCATCGAGGAGTCGGCCGTGGCGTACTTGTCTGCTATGACCAGCAGCTCGTCGAGGGTAGCCAGCTCGTCACAGAGGAGTCGGTGCTTGAGGAGGGTGCCCTCTCGGCATCCGGCGGTGAAGTATTCTATGGCTTGAACCTCGTGCACCCCCTCGCAGGAGTTGCGAAGCTCGGCCCACCGCGTGAGGTAGTCGCGAGTCGATTCGCTGAGCCCTTGGACGCACAAGGAGAGCTGGCGGGGCTTGGGAGGCCGCTTGTACGTGCTGGTGAAGTTGCGGACGAAGACTTCCGTGAAGTCCAGCCAGCTGTTGACGCTGTAGGGCTTGAGGCTGTTCAGCCAGGTGCATGCCGTGCCTTGAAGCATGAGAGGGACGTACTTCTCGGCTACGCGCCTGTTGCCGTTCGCTATGCTGACAGCGGTAGAGTAGTCGATCAGCCAATCTTCCGGCTTCACGGAGCCGTTGTACTTGGGCGTGTCTCTGGGGAGCGAGAACCCTTTGGGGAAAGGCTCGTCGCGGATGCGGGGGCCAAAGCATGGCGGGCCGACATCGTCTTCTTCTTCTAGCACCAGGGATCGTGCTATGCGGTCGATCCAGTGGCGGGCGTCGTTCTCGCCGACTCCTTCGCGGTGGCCTAGTCGGCACCGAGAGTCGGATGCATGACAGGCAGCGGGGTGGGATATCTCTCCCCATGAGGCGGGGGAGGAGGCGGATTGCCTTGGCGCTCCACCGCTCGGGGGCGGCCCTCTGCGTCGCGCTCAATGGTGATTCGAGTCCGGCTGCGGCTAGCAGCCGGCTCCTTGTCTTTCCTTGCGCGGGTGCCGCTCGCAGTCGGCGACCGGGATGTCGTGGCATGTTCTCGGCGTGGGGCAGGACTCTCAGCGTGGGCGCCGGCTTCATGCCGTTCTACGGCCGCGTCGATCAGCTGCTGGATGCGCCTTGTCATGTAGGGGAGCTCATCAGCCCCCAGCCCGTTCAGCTCTTCTACGGCCGCCTGAGCGGCTCGCAGATTCTCAAGCGGTGTGGCGTAGACTGGGCGGTCTGCCCCCAGCATGCTGGCGATGGCCGCGCCGCGCTTCTTGACGAGGCCGGCTCGGCTTGGCCCGCCATGATGCGGCGTACCAAAGGCGGCGCGGTCAACTTCCGCTGGTGAGCCTCAGTGAGGCGTCTCATGGAGGCTATCTTCTGGCCCTCCGCGATGAGGGCGAGCGGCGTGCCTCCAGAGTCTCGGCGTCGGCGTCGGCCGGGATGGGGACGAGCAAGTCATGCATCACCGCTTGTAGGGCGTCGTGGGCGTTCTCGCCCGAGTCGGCGCCGTGGCTGATGACCAGCACCTCAGTGACAGCGCTGCTGCCACCGTCGGCTCGAGGGAGAGGGTCGTCGAAGATTACCACGTCGGTGGGGTAGGCGTCAAGCGATGCCGTGTCGAAGTCGACAAGCATCGGGTCGGTGGAGCCGACCGACTCCAAGTCCACAGCAAGCTCGCTGGAGACGTGAAGCTGGTCGAGGAGGCTGAAGAGGCAGCTCTCGGGGTAGTATGTGCCCGCGTCGGACGCGGGCTCGTCGGAGATGCGAGTCTCGCCAAGAAGGTCGGCAAGGCAGCTTGCCGCGCAGGCGTCGTAGACGCCTTGCAGCGCGTCAGGGCAAGTGCCATCGGGCATAGCAGGCTGGCTACGCTCGCGGGGGAGGAAAAGGGTTCCCGTCCAGAACAGGTCTCCGGACGACGGTGCACCTGGCCCCATGGTGGGTGCCAAATGTCGGGTGGTAGGTGCGACATATGCCAACGGGTGGCTTATCATTGTGGGAGCCAGTAAGACATCGTCGGTGGCTGGAAACTGGATAAGGCGAAGACATGCACGCCGGCGGATCTTACCCAGGTTCGGGGCTCTCCGTGGAGAAGTCCTGCTCTGCGGGGTCTCCGCATGATCACTAGATCAATACAAGTAGCTACAAGTGCTCCTTGAGCTGTTTGGCTAGGGGAGGAAGAAGGGCAAGGCTAGCTCTCCTTCTCTCTCTATGTGGTGTGTGAAACTCTATGAGATCAACCCTTTGCATGGGTGTCCCGGGGGGCTTATATAGGCCTACCCCCCAGGGGTACAATGGTAATCTGGCTGGGCGCGGGTCCCAGCCGTCAGTGTCTGTGCTCGCCGGCTTCTCCGCCGGCCATTGGGGCCCGCCGACTGGTGGGTCCTGTAACACCCCAAAATTTTGACCTTGTTTATTAATTCAAATTTTGCCAGGAAATAAAATTTTTATTTTTCTGGATTTCTCCTTTGATTTTAGAACCCCTCTTCTCTTTAATATTGTGGGTCTTTACCTCAAATGGAAACTTTCCAAAAATATTTTTGGACTTGTATGCCCTCTTTATAAAAAACAACTCTTTATCAGTGGATTTATTTGCATAATTATTTTTCATGAGCTTTGTTCTTTTAAAATGATCTTTCATAAAGTTGGAGCCCCTTTTTGCACTACAACCATTTGATAAATGCTTCTAATATTTTCGCCAAAATTTGGGGATGTCATGTGAGGTTTCCACATCACTTTTATGCAAAAATATCTTTTGGTCATTGGAGATTTTGAGCTCTACATCAATTTTTCAAATCTGGTCCAGTAGGTATTTTGCACTACAACCTATTTAAATATTCTTCTAAAAATTCTTCCAAGTGTTTGGAGATGTCAGTTGATGCTCATAATTCAACTTCATGCAAAAAACCAGTGTTGTTCTTTGAAAAAATTGAGTGAATCATCCTCATCTTCATTCTGCCCCAGTTTGGTGATTTGTACCGCAACCCCATTTTATTTTGCTCTAGTGCCCTTGAGCTTTTTCCTACTTATAGTCCTCCCAACCAAACCCTTAAGTCCAGGAGATTGGACCCATTGGAGCATTTTTAGTGCATGCAATGATAGCCTTTAGTTTCTGCCCAAAACTGGTTTTCTCAAAAACTTGCACTAACAAATTTCTGTTTTTGCCAAACTAACCTTGCCACCTTCTTTAGCTCCTAAAGAGACTAGGATCTGGAGAGTTTGGCCACCCCAAGAGTTGCCTAGATGACCATGGCATTCTGTCGAACACCCTGTGTGCAGGAACAATTTTGGCATGTCTCCTGGTTTGCATTGTGGACTTGAGCCCCTGACCCATCCAGCATGTCCACTAACCTCCTAGCTCTCCCTAACCCTGGCTTGTTGACTACCAGCCTCACCCTAGCTCTATAGCGCGCACTGGCATTTCGTCGAACACCTGCTGTGCGTGCTCTGGGCGCGGCCAGAGCGCGCGTTTTGCACGTGCGTGCGCTCGGGTCGACGCGTCCCGTCACTGGCCCCGGCTCGCCTGCAGAGCCGCACCATACACTCGCCCCCTCGCAGCAAACCTCCAAGCCGCACTGGCGCCCTACAGCGCCGCCGCCAGAGCTCCCTTGGCGGCACGCCAGCGTCGGCAGCGGGCTCTGCCGTGGACGGCGCCGCCCAAGCCACCCGCGCGCGCCAGCTGCCCCCGGGGAACAGCCCGTGCTTATCCACATGCTCGTCGGCACGCGCTCGTCGCCGCCACGACGCCCTGCAGCTACAGCAACGGCGACTCGTCGTCGATCTTATCCACCGTCGCGGAGCCAGCCCCGTCGCGCTATAAAAGGGGACCCCGAGCTCAGCCGAGCACTCAGACAAACCCAGGCCACCCCCCATAGCACTCCCGTAGCCAGCAATCGACAAGGAGGGGCTTTCTTCCTCGTCTCCGGCCAGTTCGACCGCCGCCGAGCTCTGGAGCAATTCGTCGCAGCCAGGCCCTCCCCTGCCAATCCAACGCCACCAAGAGCTTCCCCGTAGTCATGCGGAGCTGCCTAACGCCTCGGCTTCGACCAAGGACCACCGGAGCCCAAAACCCACTCTGCTCCCGAACCTCCGTCCGCCGCGGAGCTCTCCGCCGGTGACCTCCTCTGTCCCCGCCTGCCTAGCACCCACCGGGAGGACCGCCCCGGCCTGGCGGATCCATCCCTGCCCTCGGGACCCCGTGGGGAGCTGTCGTTCGCCGACGGCGATCGCCGGAGCCCCGCCCCGTTCGGGCAGAGAGAAAGGAGGGAGAGGAAGAACGGTCAAACCTGACCAGTGGGCCCCTTGGACCCACTGTCAGCGACCCGCGCGCCTGTCCTCTCTGTTTAAGTGAAAGCGCAAAGTCCGGAGTACGTGTCCGCTGCTTCGAAAGCGTATTTTCCCCGAAGCGTTTTCCTTTTTCTGATTTTACTAAAACAGAACTTTGACTGATCTTTGACTGGCTATAACTTTTAAAATAAAACTCCAAATTAGTTGATTCTTTTTCCTACCTCTCTCAAATTTCATCTAGTTTATTTTAAGATTTATTTAAAAAATATTTGAGAAAACTTTTTGTACTGTATTTAAAATGTGTGTTATTTATATATTTCTCAAAATAGGATTTTTTGGAGAAAGGCAACCTTCAAAAAAGTGCACCCCACATGCATACACTTGAAGGCAAGCATTCTGAACCCTAGTTTAATATTTTTGGATGTTGTTGATACGGTTACAACATGACCTTGACTTGGAGCATACGCTATTTTATGTGACGATAAAAATCATATGCATGAGTGCATGGTGGAATTTTCTTTGCTGTGATAAATGGATAGTGATCATCCTCGTAAGCTTCTCATGCATGCCGGAAGGAAGTCGGGAAAGTCGCGGTCTTGGGTAGACGCGAGCTAGTCCCTAGTTCCTCGTTGAGACGAGAATGTCCGGTATGGCTTGGTGAGGCTTGATGAGCGGTGAGCTTATCTGTTATTGGAAATATTCTTGTTATGCTAATCATGCAGGAAATACTTGAACCTCCTGAGTCGGCCGTAGATCGAGTCTTGTCCAGTAACCCCCATACTTGCTTCGTACTAACACTTGTCCCTGCCATAGGTACGGTACGGTTCAGTAAGTTGTCAACCCCTTCTAGCACACACCATACAGAGAGGCCGTGATGAGGGTCCCATGGCCATGGATTAAAGCCTGTCATCCGGTCCGGGGGCATGGGTGTTTCCGGTTGGGACCGAGAGGGGGGCACCCCTTAGAGCGCGCATATATAAATTTGATCCCATGCTACGTCGAGGTTGTAGCCTCCCCACTTAGAGTTTGGCTTGACAGGTGTTGTGGGTGATTCCAGACACCGGTAAGTTAGGCTGGTGTGTGCAGGTCAGGCGTGTTTTCAATTAAAAGGCCGTAGGCGGAATTAGTCCTGATGGACTAAAGAAATCCGTTACCCGTGGGTAAAGAGTACACCCTCTGCAGAGATTATACATCTATTCGAATAGCCGTGTCCATGGTTAAGGACTACAGGCTGGGATAGGTCAAGTGTCGGTCTTAGTGTCGGTCTTCGGAGGAAAAGCTGCTAAACCAGAACATTGATTATGAACTGTGACATATGTGAATTATGATCATTATTATTGTGGACTAACCATTTACTTTATTTGTATTATTGAGTATCCCTGGGATGGTTCTACCTCCTGGATACCCATTACAACTATTCTATTATAAGCCCTTTATGTGGTGTCGCCCAGACGCCCGACTGCGGCACGCTTATTATTTCATTACCCTTTTTAAGCCCTTTATGCGGTGTCGCTCAGACGCCCTACTGTGGCATGCTTGTTATTTCTTTTATTTATAAGCCCTTTATGTGGTGTCGCCCAGACGCCCGACTGCGGCACGCTTATTACTTCATTACCCTTTTTAAGCCCTTTATGCGGTGTCGCTCAGACGCCCGACTGTGGCATGCTTGTTATTTCTTTTATTTATAAGCCCTTTATGTGGTGTCGCATAGACGCCCGACTGTGGCATGTTTGTTATTTCTTTTATTTATAAGCCCTTTATGTGGTGTCGCTCAGACGCCCGACTGCGGCATTGTTAATTTATTTGCACCCTTTTCGAGGAGTCATTTCAGACACTCGATCACTGCATTCTATTTCTATATTGCATATTCATATTTTACCCACATGTGTGCATCATGGTTTTCGTATATTTCGTGACAGACGTTGTGATCATAGAATAATCCGGAGCATGTTTGATATATTATACCCGTGTTCTTGATGTTTGCGAGTACATTCAAACGTACTCACTGGCTTGTCCCTGGCTATTGTCTTGGCCAGATTTCCTTGCGTGGAGAAGAGCGTTGCGACAACAGCCCCGGAACCTACGCAGTATTGTCAGCAGCCTCGTGAAGATAGGAGTTATCCTGGTCAGCTGTTCTTGTGGGGAATGGAGTCCCATAGGCGCAGATGAACCACAAACCGCTTCCGCCATCAACCACTAGAAACCAAATGTTGTACTCCTAGGCCACAATGGTCTTGTACTACATATTTTGTTCTTTGCTTGGAATTCTTGTATCAAGTTGGTGTCTCATCAGCTAACAGTAATCCTGGGGCTGGTGAGCACAAGGGCCATTTTCAGGAGAATTTATATCCCGAAAATCCGGTCCTGACAGGTCCCGCCAGCTGCCGGCCTATTGGCCGATAGGCCGACCCCACCGCTTGGGGGCCTTGTCGGCGGCTGGTCACTGTTGCCTCGCCTCTGATGACGAGGGCTTTGTCGAGGTAAGCGTGGTTATAGTGCCGCCGCCTTGCGGGCTATCACTATAGCCTCACCTTGTCTTGTCTCCTTAATGAGGCACATGTTTCGAGGGAGGGAGGTAGCCGGCTATTGGGAGCCGGCTACGCCCCTGGCCGACTAGGGGAGGCTGGGCCGCCTTCGAGCGTCTCTCTGGCTAAAGGGGCCCGCCGCCCGTGGGCCGTACTGGCGCCTGTCGTGGGTGACATCGAGGTCGACATGGCTACAGTGCCGCGCCGGACGGGAGATGGCTGGCCCGTACGGTGCCCTGTGGCCATCCCTGTTTCGGGATTCGGGGGTAGTGGGCTGTACTGCGGCCACGCCCCGTCTTATCACCGTTATGTGGATACAGTCTTGGTGGGTGCAGTCTTGGCCGGCTTCTGGGAGTCAGCTCTCTTTATGGCCGGCTTCTGGAATCGATCCTCTTGGGGCCGGCTTCCTGGAGTCGGCCATCTCGTAGCTTTCTTTGGGTAGGTTTCTGAGGCTGGGTCGCCTTCTGGTAGTCGGCCCTGGGGATAGCCGGCCGGGGGAAGGCGGCCCTATGCTCTGGATGCTTGAAGGCTCGAATGGCCTGATAATTTCTTGAAGAGCTAGTGGGAGTCGGTTAGGCTACCCATGGCCATTTACTCCGACACCAGCGCTCAAGTCCTCATCTTTTCCACCTCAAGAAAGCACTCGACCATGTTCGGATGTGGAGCGCAAGGCAAGTGGATGGCCTCCTCCGTCAAGGAGAAGGACATCGCCAAGCTTCGGGAGGCCGGGTACCTGGCGAAAGAAATCGCCCACCGGCTTCCGGCCAAGGGGCAAATCGTCCCCACCACGAAGCCTAATGAGAGGGTGGTGTTCATCCCCCATTTCATCCGCGGGTTAGGGTTTCCTCTCCACCCTTTCGTTCGTGGACTCATGTTCTATTATGGGCTAGATTTCCATGATCTAGCCCCAAACTCCTTCCTCAACATCTCGACATTCATTGTCGTGTGTGAGGCCTTCCTCCGCATTCAACCCCACTTCGGGTCGTGGCTTAATATCTTCAACATGAAGCCGAAGGTGGTGGATGGCCAACACGTGGAGTGCGGAGGAGCCATGGTGAGCAAGATGCCCAATGTCACATGGCCCAAAGGTACTTTTGTGGAGACCGTCAAAGAGTGGCAGAAACTGTGGTTCTATATCACAGAGCCCCGCGACGCCACCTCGGTCGCGGCTCCCGAATTCAAGTCCGGAGCTCCAATGTGGCTCACCTCCTGGCTGGAGAGGGGCCCGAACTGGTCTTCGTCAGACGAGCTGATAGCGCTACAAACGCGCATCCAAAGCATGGTGGACAAAAACATCAAGCTTGTCAACGTGATCCAGGTGATGCTAGTTCGCCGGATCCTTCCATGCCAGAGCCGAACCTGAGGAATTCGATCCGGAGAAGCACCAGACCTTGGAAAGGCTCTTCGGAACCACGCACAAAGATGTCTGGAAGCTGCTCTTTAAGGGCAATGAGACGCCGCCAGACCTCACAGAGGACCGCGGGCACGATCTTGCCCATCCCGCCAGTGCGGTAAGTCATTCGCGTTTCATGGTGTATCCTCTACTTGCTTGTTCAAGGAAGATATCTAAACTTCACCATTTTATTTTTTCAAGTATGGACAGAGAAAGCGAAGTGGATTAGCTGCTCGGCTCCGCTGCCCGAGGAACCAGCCATCCCGCTCCTGACGAAGATGCTGGTTCAGGCGCCCTACAAGGCACCGGAGAAGAAGGCCAAGAAGAAGGCTGAGGGGGCCAAAAGTGGCCCCTACCGCAAGGGTGCTTCAGACGTAAC